>NW_025867671.1:0-7601 GCF_002878395.1 Capsicum annuum
CATGTGAATTGAAAATGTAAGTTTCAATAATCAAGATGTAAAATCCACGTTCGAATTGCATGTTGGACATACAACCCAAATATTATACTGTATGTTGAGAGATAGAGGGGCCAAGTTTTTCATCTTTTTTGATATTAACAAAACAAAAATGCAGAAAAAAAAACTATAATTTTAAGACTTGGTGACATAAGTACAAGCTTCTATGATACAAGAACATGATCCAAAAGAAAATACATTATCTTAGAAAAATAAAGGTATAAGAAATAATAAAATATAGAAAATTTTGGATATTGCGGAAGCCCAGCAGCTACTTTTAAGACTTCAATGATTCCAACTCAACGGGGATCACTTGTTATTATTTTCAATATTTTTGGGTACAAGAATCTGTATATAGGCAAAAACAACTTCAATACAAGTCCAATTCTAAGACAAGAACACTTATGAAGTTCCATAACACCTTCAACACAAGATTAAAAGTAATATATCCAAGAAGTGTGTTATTTTTTAGAAACGAAATAAAACAAAAATGTAAAGCCAAGTCTCCTGACTTCACGGAGTATTCTTAAGGAATAATTCCCCTCACTATAGCTGAGGTTGTGGAATCTTCCTCCCAGGATAAAATGACTTTCAATCCAAAAAATAGTGGTACCTCAAATTGTTGGATTCGTTGAACTCACTCAACGACTTAATGATCACACAAAGTTTTTGTATAGAAGAAGGGTATTTTGCTGTCAAAAATCACATCTATACCTGAGGAATATATCAGGTATTTATAGCCTTTAATGTGTCCTTTCAGAAAAGATGCATTAGTTCAACAGAAAGAAACCTATTTAGTAGCAGCCACGTCCCTGCACCCAGTCTATACAGGACCTGCGCCTGATCTACAGTCGCAGGTGATGTTTTGCAAATTCTAGTAGCTTCTGTACTATATCTGCGCCCACAAGTCGCCTACCTGCGCAGCATCTGCGCCCGCAGGTCACCCTACAGCGCAAAACAATGTGTCTTTTCCCTCGAAGGGTCGCATCCCTTCGTGATGCATTGCTTATGCGTTTACATGGCGTCAAAAATAAGCCTGCATTTGGAGAAAAATAATTATATCATATTTTGGATTAAAATTTTCACTTGTAACACAAGTTTCAAATAAAACTCGTCTAAAAAAATAAATCTCATCGATCGATCATTTGACAAATCCAAATCCAAATCTGAAGGGTTCGAGCCGAGCGAGCAACGACGACAGGAACCACCTTATTCTTGCCTCACTATCCATGCGTATTAAGTGTTCCTCATTATAAACACTTACAAGTTCTCTTCTCCCACCAATGTGGGAGGATTAGTGAACTTTCTTTTAAAAAGAGTACACTTTCCAATTTGCTGAATCTCTTTTCCTCCATTATTTTTCCTTCATTTTTTATTCACATATACACCTTGAACCCAACAATCCTCCACATGAATGGGGAATGGCTATCTTTTGAAGAAAGATACAGACAAGCATATGATCATTTAGCAAAGACTAATCGCATCTGGATAAGTAGGTTTTCCTTTGAACTTTTCGTAGTGAACATGCATCGGATGCACTCGGTCAATCGGTAGATTTGATATCTTTGAACCTTCGAGCTTTAATGTACACCTAGACAACACATGTCACACAACCAATCTTTTACTGTTTATGGTTCTCACGATTTTATTCTTTTTAGCCATGAACACGTCTCGGTTTCATGAGATCTTAGACAATAGGCCTTTACTAACATTCTCCTTGAAGCGGCTTCCACTTCGCCCTTACATAGGTGATTTCTAAACGTTTAATCCTATAGATTAAACTATTTGGTCAAATCTGCCAAATTTAGATAATCATTAAAAGATTTTTCACCATAAGTCTTATCCTTGTTTACTAAACATTGGATACATCATGAGAATGGGTTGGTATATTGATAATGTTAAACCTGTCAAACACTACTTTGTTTAATCTTCTTGAACCTAGCTCTTGAGATCTCCAGTCTTCTAGGTAGAGTTACCGTTATGCTGACTTGTTCTAGGCCTTAAACCCATTCCCTTGGATGTCATCTCAACTTCTTCTCTAGATAGGCCTTTTGTAAGTAGATTCGACATATTATCCGTTAACTTTACATAGTCAACAGTGATAATTCCACTAGAGGGAAGTTATCTAAAGGTATTATGTCTCTGTCTTAGGTGACGAGATTTACCGTTGTACATCATGCTCCCTGCCCTACCTATGCTGCTTGGCTATCACAGTGTATACATACTGGTGCCACTGATTTGGGCCAGTAAGGAATATCTTCTAAGAAATTTTGGAGCCATTCTTCTTCTTCCCTGGCTTTATCCAATGCGATAAATTCAAATTCCATTATAGAGCGAGTAATACAAGTTTGTTTGGATGATTTCCAAGAGACCGCTCCTCCACCGATAGAAAATACATATCCGCTTGTGGATTTTACTTTGTTCGATCCGGTGATTCAATTTGCATCACTATATCCTTCAAGTACCGTGGGATATTTATTATAATGCAGGGCATAGTCTTGAGTATATTTAAGATACCCCAAACTCTTTTCATTGTCATCCAATGAGTTTTATTGGAATTACTTGTGTACCGACTCAACTTACTAATAGCGCATGCTATGTATGGTCGGGTATAATTTATTATATACATTAAACATACCAATACTCTTGTGTACTTCAATTGTGAGTCACTTTCACCTTCATTCTTTCGAAGTGCAAAGATCACATCCAATGGAGTTTTGACAATACCGAATTCTATATACTTGAATTTGTTAAGTACCTTTTTGATATAATGATACTGAGATAATGCCAACCCTTGTGGAGTTCTATGGATTCTTATTCCTAAGATCATATCTACAACTTCAAGGTCTTTCATATCGAACTTTCTCTCGAGCATTTGTTTCGTTGCGTTTATATTTGAAATGTCTCTACTGATGATCAACATATCATCCACATATAAACACACAATGACTTGGTGATTTGGAGTATCTTTAATATAAACATATTTATCATATTCATTAATCTTGAACCCATTTGCCAACATGGTTTGTTCAAACTTTGTATGTCATTGCTTAGGTGCTTGTTTTAGTCCATAAAGTGACTTAACAAGTTTACACACCATATTTTCTTTTCCTGGAACCACAAAACCCTCAGGCTGTTCCATGTAAATTTCTTCCTCCAATTCTTCATTTAGGTATGCGGTTTTCATATCCATTTGATAGATTTCAAGATCATAAACCGCCGCTAAGGCAATTAACATTTGAATCGATGTTATCCTTGTCACTGGCGAGTATGTATCAAAGTAATCAAGGCCTTCTTTCTGTTTAAAACCTTTTACTATAATTCTCACCTTATATTTGTCAATAGTACCATCCGCTTTCATTTTTCTTTTGAAGATCCATTTAGAACCTAAAGGTTTGTTTGCTGGAGGAAGATCAACCAACTCTCACGTATGGTTGCTTAAAATTGAATCAATCTTACTATCGACTGCCTCTTTCCAAAAGGATGAGTCTAAAGATGCCATCGCTTTTTTAAATATGTGAGGCTCATTTTCTAAGACAAATGTTACAAAATCCAATCCAAACGAAGTTAACGTTCTTTGACGTGTACTACATCTCAGATTTTCATCATTATGTACATTCTCACTTGTTTTATCTCTAGGTCACTTAGACCCCCCCCCCCCCAACTAAACTGTTCATATCCAGTTTTATACAAATAAATATTTTTAAAGAATTCAGCATTATCTAATTCAATTATCATATTTTCATTAATATCCGGATGTTCGAATTTATGAACCAAAAATCGACATGCTTTACTACTTTTAGCATATCCTATGAACATGCAGTCCACCGTTTTAGGTTCTATCTTAACCTTTTTAGGCATAGGAACTTGGACCTTTACTAGACACCCTTACACTTTGAAATATTTCAGGTTGTGTTTCCTTTCTTTTTATTTTTTATAAGGAATTGATTGTGTCTTACTATGGGAAACTCTATTAAGTATTCGGTTGGCTGTAAGACTAGTCCCCTCCTCCCCCACAAGCTTTGCGGTAAATCTGAACTTATTAGTAAGGCATTCATCATTTTCTTCAAAGTTCAGTTTTTCCTTTCCGCAATTCCATTAGATTGAGGTGAATACAGGATTGTAGTTTGATGGACAATTCTATTCTCTACACATATTTGCACAAAGAGAGATTCATATTCTTCGCCCCTATCACTTCTTATCATTTTGATCTTTTTCTCTAAATGATTTTCAACTTTAGTTTTATATTGCCTAAACGCATCTATTGCTTCATCTATACTATTTAGCAAGTAGACATAACAATATCTTTAATAAAAGTTATGAAATACTTTTTTCCACCTCGTGATGGTGTTGACTTCATATCACAAATGTCAGTGTGTATTAAGTCTAAGGAATTGAAATTCCTTCCAACGGACTAATACGGATGCTTAGCATACTTTAACTCCACAAACGTTTGACACTTTGATTTATTGTACTTAAAGTTTGGCAAAACTTCTAAGTTAATCAGTTTACGCAATATTTTGTAATTAACATGGCCTAATAGTTCATGCCATAAATCATATGACTCAAGCAAGTAAGAAAAAGCTGAACTTTTATTGATTTCAACATTCCTTACATTCATTTTGAATAGGCCCTCATTGAGGTAGCCTTTTCCTACATACACTTCTCCTTTACTAAGTGCAATTTTTCCAGAAATAAATACATATTTGAATCCGTTTTTGTTTAAAAGTGAAACAGAAATCAAGTTCTTCCGTAACTCTGGAATATACAAGACATTGTTTAGTGTCAACACTTTACCGGAAGACATCTTTAAGCACATTTTTCTTGTTCCTTCTACTTTTATAGTAGTGGAGTTTGCCATGTAAATCTTTTCTTCTACTTGAGCCAGAGCAATGTCGAAAACAACTCCTTATTAGAATAAACATAGCGGATGGCACCATAATCCATCCACCATTCGCGAGGATTTCCCACCAAGTTGCATTCGAAAAGTATAGCACACAGATAATCCATTTCTTTCTTAGACAACCAAATTTACTTGGTCTTTTTTCTTGCCTTTCTTAAGGGCACAACAATCCGTAGACTTGTGGCCAATCTTGCCACAGTTGAAGCACTTTCCCTTAAACTTCTTCTTGGGTTGCTTGCTTTTATTTCCAGCTTTCTTTCGCTTTTTAGAATTGTTTTGGTCATCTTCTACAATATTTGCTCCATTCATTGTAGAATTTCTTCTTGACCTTCTTTCCACAACCTTATTATCTTCTTCAATGCCCAGTCGTACAATCAGATCTTCGACTGATATCTCCTTACATTTGTGTTTCAAATAGTTCTTGAAGTCTTTTCACATAGGTGGTAGCTTCTCTATTATTTCTGCTACTTGAAATGCTTCATTCATGATCAAACCTACAACAAAGGTTATGTGAATATTAAGAATATGTTTAAACTATTCAACAAAGGTATTTGTTAAAATCATACCTTCCGCAAGAAGATCATGGATGATCACTTGCAGTTCCTACACTTGAAAAATAACAGACTTGTTATCTATCATTTTATACTCCAAGAATCTTACAATAAAAAATTTTTTAGTTTCGGCATCCTTTATCTTGTACTTCCATTCTAGCGCTCCTCATAACTCTTTTGTTGTCTTTGTTCCACTATACACATTGCAAAAGTCATCTTGGATACCACTCAAGATATAATTCTTGCAAAGGAAATCTGAGTGTTTCCAAGCCTCCACAATCACGAAGCGCTCTTGTTCAGAGGTTCCCTCGTACACCTCTGGAGCTTCCTCAAATGTGAACATTTGAAGACAAAGAGTTGTGAGGTAGAAAAATATTTTCTGCTGCCATCTCTTGAAGTCAATACCTGCGAACTTTCCAGGTTTCTCCGCCAGTGCCATAGCTTGTGTAGCATTAGTACGACTCATTATGGCAATACTAGTTACCACTATAGTCGTTCCAGCATCATGTACTTGACTATCAGTCACCATTTTACTGTTACCACAAAATAGTACCATTAGTATATCGAAATACTTATTAAAAAGTTGCAGCAAATTTAAACACCTCTTGTTTCTAGTTTAATGATAAAGGTTTTATGAAATCCAATCGTCAACCGAGTGATCTTTAACTTGTGATGAAGATTTTATGTCTTCAAATTACTAGTTAAGTTCAAACGGAGTAGAAATCTTAAAACTTTAATCTCCAGAAAACAAGCAATACAGATTCTAAAAAATTATTCCTTAAGATTGTTATTTTCAATATTTTCGGGTACAAGAATCTGTATATAGGCAACAACAACTTCAACACAAGTTCAAGTCTAAGACAAGAACACTTATGAAGTTCCTTAACACCTTCAACACAAGATTAAAAGTAATTTATCCAAGAAGAGTATTATTTTTCAGAAACGAGATGAAACAGAAATGTAAAGCCAAGTTTCCCGACTTCACAGAGTGTCCTTAAGGAATAATTTCCCTCACTATACCCGAGGTTATGGAATCTTTCTCCCAGGATAAAATGACTTTCAATCCGGATAATGGCGATACCTCAAATTGTTGGATTCGTCGAACTCACTCAATAGCTTAATGATCACACAGAGTTTTTGTATATAAGAAAAGTGTTTTGCTGTCAAAAATCATGTCTATACCTGAGGAATATATCAGGTATTTATAACCTTTAATATGTCCTTTCAGAAAGGATGCATTAGTTCAGCAGAAAGGCACCTATTCAGCAGCAGTCACGTCCCTGCGCCCAGTCTGTGCTGGACTTGTGCCTGATTTGCTGCCGCAAGTGATGTTTTGCAAATTTCAGTAGCTTCTGCGCTACATCTGCGCCCACAGGGCACTCGTGAGTCACCCTACAGCGCGAAACAGTGTGCCTTTTCCCTCGAAGGATTGTATCCCTTCATGATGTGTTGCGTATGCGTTTGCATGCCATCAAAAATGCGTCCGCACTTGGAGAAAAATAATTATATCAAATTTTGGATTAAATTTTTCACTTGTAACACAAGTTTCAAATAAAATTCATCTTAAAAATAGATCTCATCAATCCAAGTTCGAGCGAGCAACAACAACAATGGCACGAGGCACCACCTTGTTCTTGCCTCACCATTCATGTGGAGTAAGTGTTCCTCATTATAAACACTTACAAGTTCTCTTCTCCTACCAATGTGGGAGAATTAGTGAACTTTCCTTTAAAAAGAGTACACTTTCCAATTTGGTGAATCTCTTTCCGTCCACTATTTTTTCTCCATTTTTCATTCACATATACACCTTGAACCCAATACTTTGTCACTCGCATTAGGCTCAGAACCTGCACGATAAAGGTGCAGAAAAAAAAGGTCGTTACAAAAGAATATATATGCTCAGTAATATCGTTGACTGTTCCTTAAATGAAATGATAGCGAGACTTGTATTCTCAACACTTAATAGCAGATATTAAAAAAATCTTGAATGAAGAGACAATTTAGCAGCTATAGCGCAACAATCCATTTATAATATGTAAGTCAGATAAAAATCAAGAGAGAAGGAAGCCTGATCATTCACACAATAGGAGTATAATATGTTGATATAAATG
>NW_025867672.1:0-2619 GCF_002878395.1 Capsicum annuum
AAACTATAAAACGGTGGCCGGGATATTTGGGAATAGTAAATGTGCAGGAAAATTTCCTGCACACAAACTACCGAGGCCAGCTGAATTTTTGGGTCAACTTATAACGATGATAACTACCTTAATATAATGAAATGGGAGAGCTGTGAGCTATCAAAAGAAAGATCTTTGAGTCTTCTTTCCAATACAATTAGTTTCATCCAAATCCAACGTCTGAGTAAGGAGTTATACTCGTTTTACTTCGGCCTATCAAAACAGATTTTTAGGGTCAATTTCAAATGACCATAACTCCTTGTACAGGACGAACTGGGTGGCCTACTCTATATGAAATGAAATCCCTTTGAATTATCCTTCCAAAGATACAAATTTCACCCAAATCCGATATCGGAGCAAAGAGTTATGGTCGATCTACTTTAGCTTATTAAAACATTCCACCAAAGGACAGATTTGACATTATTTAAATTTTAAAGGCATTTTGGTCATTTTCTATTATATTATGGATGGGAATATGTGTATATATACATGTATATGAGTTGAAAAACTCATTTTCATCATCAATCATTGAGAAAGAACAAACCCTAGCAAAATTTGACCTTTAAATTACATTTGATTCAACCGTAGAAATTCCAAAGTAATCCAATAACTGCGTTTGTCATCTCGAGAGCTTCGAACGTCATCTATTATTTGTGCAAACAGGATTCCATAATCAAGTGGTGAATTCTAAGGTATGAATATTGTTTGCCTTTATTCTTTTCCATATGTATACGTGTGATAGAGGATTATATGTATTGGTTGTTATTGAACGGTGATGGAAATAGGGTTATGGACTATTTTGCATGGTTTGGTTGTATTGAATTGTTGAGGGTGGATATGGTAATTGAGTTATGGAAGGTGGATATGGTGATATAATATTGAATTGATGATTATTTATGTCTATGGCTCAATTTGGTTTAATGGATTGGTTGGAAGGATACATGAATCGAAACTTGACATTGGAAGATGTTGTATGAATATGCATGACATGTGAATGTAATTAGAGTATAAGAGGGTTAAAGTGACATCCATTATGGTGTAATTAAGGCTTACTACTTAACCACTAGTTTGATGAATTCAAATAATTGAATTGTGACGTTTGGTTGCTAATACTAGATTGCTATATATGTTCATTGTAGACAAGTAATCCGAAAAAATGGGAAGTCCATTTGGGACTAGTATTGATGGTTGATAGTCAGGTATGTAAAGCATACTCTATACCATATCTTTAGCATAAAAGTGAACAATTTTTCTATTAAGAAAGTTTCCAAAGTTATTCAATAACATGTGATCCATAATGGTTTTGTATGATGTCCTACATTACCAATGAACTTGTTTCCACCCTACAAGATATCAAGACATTCCAATACTTACTTGTTTTCCAAATCTTATATGTTTATTGCACTAATGAATGTCAGAAGGTATCCGGTTACTCAAACAAGATCCATTGATATACTAATAAGTTCCTACTTCATTGTTATGGCATTGATGACTCCAAAATACTGCATTGATGTGCCAATGAGTTCTTACTTCATTGTTATTGCATTGATGGTCTATCTATATGTCTCTTATTGATGTATCATTGTTTCAAAGTGTCAAAAATGCGGTGGCGACTGAAATAACAATCTCAAAAATTAATTGAACTAAGTGATGGAAGTTCTATCTTATCGGGTGGTATCGCAGGGACATAAGCCTATCATGGGTTGATACCTATTTATGTGTTTATGGGTGGTATCCCAAGGGCATAAGCCTATCATGGGTCGATCCCAGTTGATATGTACTGGAGGCAGCCTAATGGTCACAGTATAGTACAGTAATGATTACAAAGATGATAAGAACGAAGGTAAAGTGATTGAATAAATACAATGTACAGGATGTTACAAGTTCAAGTAAGTGTGGTCCACTCCTATTACGATTTATTCACTTGTTTCTAATTATTATTGAGCTGCTATATCATATGTGATTATCTACAGTTTTACATAATCAGTATATATTTTGTACTGACGTCCCCCATGGGGGACCTGCATTTCATGCTGCAGGCACAGGTTCCTCAGCTCATACACCACACAAGTAGGAGTCAGTCTATCCAAATGCTTTTGGTGAGCTCCAGTTTGCTTCGGGGCTTTCCGTGTCATATCCAATCACTTTTGGTATTGTATAGAAGTTACTTATATGGCGGGGTGTGTCCCGATCTTAGTTAAACTCTGTGTACTGTCTAGAGGCTTTGTAGACCTAATGTACAATCAAGGTGTTGTTTTGTTAATAGACGTGATGCTCCAATGGCCAAGTATTGTGTATACATATATATATGTGTGCTCGAGCTTATACATATATGCGATATGATGCTGTCCGAATTTCAGGTTGTCATAGAGGTATGCATGGGAAATATAAGGTGATGAGCTGGTTCTCTCGGGCCTCCTCGGTTACGGGTGCCAGTCCGCCCCAATAGGATTTGAGGCGTGACACTTATGGTGTTGAAATTGACATGTTAACTGCAGAAATGGAGTCATCTAAAGAGACAGGTTGTCTATACAGGTTGGCTCAGCCCATCCGAGCTAGCCCATACGGGCTTTGAGTTTGACGGGTCAG
>NW_025867673.1:0-6210 GCF_002878395.1 Capsicum annuum
TGAAATATGAGATTACCTTTAAAGTAGATTTTCTTGAGATTTTTGAGAATAGTATTGGGAGTAGTATTTAGCACCGAGTTGGGTATATTACTACGATTTCATACCCCAAAACTACGTGCCACCATAGGTTGAGATATTTATTCCCACTATACGTGGATGACTGAGATAATGATCACTGAAATGAGATTGTTCTATTCTAATGGCAAGGGTAGAACAACCCTAACCTTATGGAGGAAAGTCATGGGACATCATGTATGCTTACATGGTGTATATGTCGGTTAGAAGAACCTCCCAAAATAGATGTACCCCACTCTTAAAACAATTTATAGATTTAAAGCTTTAAGATAAAGTATTTACTATGCATAATGAGTTTCAGAATTCATTTAGCCTTTACAGCTAAGTGTAATGGCTCACAAGATCTAGATTTTGTGCTTTACTATTCATGATTTATATCTTCATATTTCAGATTTACTCAAGCTTTGTGAGTCATTTACATTTGGTATGCATAGTTTTATAAATTGTGATGATATTAACATATTATTTTATATATGCTTTGCACCTCCATATACTCAGTATGTTTCCATGGTACTGACCCATATATTCATATGTAGGCTACATTTTCTCAAAATATAGGTACAAGGTATAGTGTACATCTTTAGATCCAGTCAGTTCGCGGCATCCAGTCAGCAGGTGATGAGTTCTTTTGATTCAAGGATTTGAGTTAGTTATACTGTTTGAGAAGTGTTGTATTTTCTTTATTCAGTTGTATTGAGTTGGGTTAGTTGGGAGTCATGACCCGGCTACCTATAGTCAGTACTAGTAGAGGCTTCATAGACAGTCAGTAGAAGTTGATGTATTCTATTTCAGTTTTGGTTGTAACAGTAGAGTTGTAATCTTGTTAATTTAGTGTTGTATCTATCATATTCAGAAAAGAGTTATTTTCCGCAGATTTGTATAGATTTATACTTTTTGTTCAGTTGCTTATGATTTATGTCAGTAGAAGGGTTAGCTTGGAGTCACTTGTGATCCTAAGCACCGTGTGACGTCTCGGAACCCGATTTTGGGGCGTTACAGCTTTGGTGTACTTTATTTTATGAGATAATGTATGATATATATTATATGTTAGGATATGATTATAAGTAGCACACCATGACTTAGTCTTATTTGGGAGTTTGGGGATAGAAGGGGGAATCGACTCTTAAGTTGAAATACTTGATATAACTATAAAATCCTATCACACTAGGTTATTAGTATGTTATACAATGTTGGGGCTAAGAACCCTTTAGTATATGGTTTATTACTTGACTCGGTGGATTATCAAAGTTACCCAAATTATGGAATCAATATTATGCTAGTTATATACCATTAGGCCCGAGGCCATGGTGATGAAGTCGGTCCGGCTCCATGTGAGTATCTATCCTTATAAAGGACTTTGCTTTAGCCTGTAGATGCTTAGGTACTTATGATTGTATTCATTGGATATTGATGATGGAATACATAGATTATGGTAAATTCATGCTCACTTAATGGTAAGATTCTTAGCAAACCATGATTTTACTACTATTTTCCTAAAAGGGGATTTGTTCCCACCTTCTAATTTTAAATGGATTCTTTTATATAAAGGGAATCGTACCACCTTACTTAATGATTTATGAGTTTTTGGATCTAAAAATGGTGTTGTAGAAATTAGATCGAGATACATTTTGGTCCATGGTTTTACCACTACTACTTACTTCAACCGTGAGAGATCCCGATCCTATCTACTATATTATGATAATTTAGTTTTAAAGTTGACCACCCCAAGCAAGGATTTATATACTAACACTCTTTTACCTATGGTTTGAGTCCATGCATTTATATATATACACCTCTTCAGTACTAGATGGAGTAAACTGATAATGATAATGATAGGAAATCTTGTATTGAGACTTGGTTAGTGTATACAGGTACTCCCAAACCTCCTACCTTCGTCTGTGAGCCATCGCGTTAGATAAGAAAGGTTGCCATTGGTCCTACCTTTGTGATCTATTGAGCTAGAGGTGTAAACACTGAGTACGTTATGACACTTGGATCATTTATGGTATTATGGATATAATTTTCATTCACTCATGCTTGCGCATTGCCTATCATCACTATGTTGTTTGGCCCCTGTATTTATCAGTCTTATTGGGGTTGCATAGGTATAGGTTATGAATGTTGTTTGTCGTGTATTGTGTTCTGATTGAACTTTTTAATTTATCGAGCCCAGTAAGGTATTGTATGTCCGAACTAGTCGGTTACTGTATTGTTGGTTTGAACTAGTTGATTACTATATTGTTGTTATTATTGTTAGTCTACGACAGGCTGATTATGGATTGGTGCTGAGACTTGGGGTATTATTTTGATTCTTTCTTTTTATTTATGGTATTTTACATTATGAATAGTGTACTCATGGTTAGATACCCGACTATAGGCCCTGATCTTACTAGTGTTAGCCATCCTGCTTAGTTAGGATTTCTTGGAGTAGTTAGATTATCTACCTTGGGTCGTTCCATTGAATTAGTTTTGTATTACCTTATATCTCTCTATTCCCCTATTTAATCACATTGTATATGCATTCCTTGGCATTTTATGCTACTATATATCCTTCTTCTACTCTTTATTTGTATATTGACTAGTGGTATACTTATAACTCTTTAGTTCCTGAATACGGCTAGAATAAGATAGATTATCTTTGTTGCCACTTTAGCCTTATTGTCTTAGCTTCCTAGAAGTTGCATGTAGTTTATTTTCCTACTCTACATGTTATTTATATTTGCATTAACTTTGGAGCTCAGTCAACAGTTGTATACTAAGTACCACATGTTTGGTACTCATATTACACTTCTGTAGCCTACAGATCATAGTATGGGTTCTCACCGTTGTTGTGTGTATCATGCGGAGCAGCTATTGATCAAAGATTTGGGGTGAGATTCTAATATTTGAAGCATTACTGCTCTTCTTCTTGTGGTTTAGACTGGTCTCTATACTGCATTCAAAGGTGAGTTGTACATGTACATTTATTTGGTATTTGATTTGTGTTCTTATTGTATTAGAATCTCTTGTACTGATTCCACCAGGTTTTGGGACTGTCTTATATATATTAGCCTTTGTTCCTTATTCCACTTCTTGCTTTCATTTCTTTGGATAGTCCATTAGTCACAGTTTCGGACTATGGGTTGGCTTACCTACTGGTGGGTTATAGTAGGCGCCATCATGACCTGAGAAATTGAGTCGTTACATGAGGTCAGTTCAAGATTTTCTAATGCCACGACAGTACAGTGAAATATAGAATAAATATATAAACAAAGATGTCTCTAAATACAAAATAGGGATCTGTCTAACAATCAAAAGGAGAGCAGGAATAATCCTAACGTTAGCAGACCACCCCAAATCTTTGATCCGTAGTTGCTCTGCACAATGCACACTTCAACAACAAGAACTCATGCAATGATCTACAAGTTGCAAAAGTATAGTATGAGTAACAAAAATATGGTATTCAGTAGGCATAAACCGACTGAGCTCCAATGATAATGTAAGCATAAATAACATGTGAAGGAGGAATATAAACTACTAGAAACTATCAAGAAAACATAATAATGCTAGTAGAGAAATAAGGGTAAACTATCCTATTCTAATAGTATTTAGGAACTAAAGTGCAATATTGTGTATCTATAGTCAATATACGAATGAAGAGTGAAAGGAGAATATATATTAATAATACAAGACAAAAAGATATATATATAATATGAATAGATAAGGAAAGAGAGGGATATATGGTAATAACATATATATGCACACATATATAGGAATTAACGATAATATGATGAGGGAACCAACCTAACATCGGATCATAGCCAAACAAGGGAGATAATGCTAGCATATTCAAGGCCTCTAACAAAAATAAGACTAATCATGAGGTAATATTACAATCTAGCATCTTACTCAAGATATCTGTATATACTGCCTGGTCCCAAACCAGAACTTACAATAACCATCATAATCAATCTACTCCATCTAGTACCGGAGATAGATATATTTAAGTATCATAAGGAATGCCGAACTCAAACAAGAACCGAATGAGTAAATATCTGTAAATACATTACTTGATATTAACTTTGGGACTAAAATAATGAATTAATGTAGAAAGATTTGGAATCTCCCTCGACCGAAGTGAATAAGTCATTGTAAAATGAGTGGATCAATAATGAACTGGAATCAACCTTGATCTAATTTTCAAAGTAATACTTCTAGTTTAAAAAGTCATAATTCTATAATAAGGGTGGTATGACTTCCAGTTTGAAAGAATCAATTTTAAAGATAGGAAAATTGGGAATAGATTCATTGTTAGAACATAGTAGTAAAACTAAATAAGTGTAATGCATCTAAATATATGAACGTCATCACCAGTATCCAAAAAATACAATCCTAAGCACCTACACATCCATAAACCTAATCACATCCTTTCTAAGGATAGAATAATAACATGGTATCCATCTGGTATCATAACAACGGCCTCGAGCCCAATAATATATAATTCAATATATTATTAACACTTAATTGGGAAACTAATGTAAACAAGGAATAAAGCTACTAGAAGGGCATAATTAGGAAATATCATCCAATTCACTAAGTAATACGATAAGTATTATGATAAAGGATTCCTTATGAAAATCTATGCTTAATCAAGTCCATCCTCAAATGTAATAGGATCCTACAGCCTTAACAGGTATTCTAGACTATGGTTCAGGCCATATTTCTATTCTAAATGCCCTAATTAGGCTAAGGGATGATATATCTAAGTATTAAAACAATTACATAACCCCTACATATCATGTGAAATATATAATGCACAATCTCTTAGAGATAAGTAGACCGAAGCCTACCATGTTGTCGAACCACAACTCTTGAATTGCCCATGAATCACTCGTCTTTTCTCCATAATTCCAACAAGTTTCCCATCTATTAAAATATTTATCTACATATTAGAATGGGTAAAATGATACCTATATTGCAATGTAAAACTTCAGACCCAAAATTAGGTTAAAAACTCCTGTGGGGCCCTTGAATGAAATCCCAAAATTGAATCAATTACAAGGTCCCTGAAAGGACAAGGAATGTGAGTTGAGCGAAAATGGAGTACAAATTAGGGTTCAAATAAATCCCAATAGATTGCAAAATGTGAGAAAAATTAGATTTAAATAGGGGATTTAGGCCTAAAACTTATGAAGAAATTATTGAAAAATGGTCAGTTCATCACCCTCTACCTATTCCTAACTACAATTTGTATTTCCCTGAAGTTTGTAAAGTTATTAGGAGCTTTAATAGCGGAAAATCCCTAAAAATGGGTTTAGATTCGAGCAAGAGAGAAGAATAAAAAGGCTTCTAGGGTCCTTTGCAAATGTGGGACCTTACTGTGACCCTAGGACCTAGTTGAAAAGACCCTTTGCAAATGCAAACGATCGATTGCGAATGCAAAGAGTAAAGCTGATCCCACTGAGTTGGCTTAAACTTCGCAAATACAAAGGCAAAATGATGTGACCCGACTAAGGGCTTGTCGTAATGGGGGTCCCAAGTCTGATCGGGACCGGACACCACCCCCGTAACCTAATCCAATCTCCAGCCGTCTGCTCTGAGTTGGATGAATTTCAAGCATGTAGCAAGATAGTGAAATAGCTCACATGAAGACTCTAGGATAAGATCACAGCTGGGACCGACCCAATCGACTCCAACCATCCCATACCAACAATCCAACCATGCCAAATCGATACCGAAAAAAGGGCCGTAAATTAGGCCATAACCAAAGATGCTCCAAACGAAATATAATTAATCCCAAAATGAAATATAATGGAAAAGTGAGAAATTATGTCCGATGGTGCCAACCTTCCATCTTATTCCAATACCGGGGCTAACACCAATACCGATCCTGCCCATTCCAACCCATAGAAGTGCCACAAAGCCTCTAACTAAAAGAATAATAAAATCCTATTGGGACATGCCCCCAACCATGGCCAAAACCAATATCCAAAATAAAATCAAGATGTCTAGAAATATCCATAACATGAATTGGAGCCTTTTGAAAGAAAGAAAGATCACCACTTCAGTCAAAATGTTGATTCCCAAGTCAATCACTATGTAGGAGGAGTAGAACGACCAATTCCTGCATAGCGTGGGTATACAACTATCAGTAGA
>NW_025867674.1:0-2933 GCF_002878395.1 Capsicum annuum
ATATTTATAATATAAATATACAAAGTATGTTAAATATGAAGTTTATATCATGTATATACCATATACACACATATATAAAAATACAAAGTATAAAGAAATATACTAAGCATATTTATATATTTATGGTATATGATATAATATACCATAAATATGCAAGCATGTTTTACATAGAAATAATTTATTCACACACAGTAAAATCTTTCATGTATAAGAAAATTAAAGAAATAAATTAGCGGCACCCTAACTTTAATAACAACTCATCATTTTCTATTTTTTAGGAACGGAAAATGAAGGAAATAAATTAAATAAATTCCTAAAAAAATAAATTTGTCTGAAAGATAATATTTGTTACCTAAAAAACAGGAAGCAGTGATATGTTAATATAACATCCATATTTAAAATTTCAAATATGAGAAAAGGCTATTAATGTAAATATGATATATGTCATAATTGAAATTCATTAAATATGACCATGTATATATAATTAATTTTATAATAGTGGCTAATTGTGTTCTTTTTTCATTAATAGGTAAATTTTAGTTGGGTGATTTTGATAGTTTGTAAAAGTTAGGGCATAAAATCATATTTAAAAAAGTTTTTTCAAAAGTCAATTTTTTTTTTTCACAAAAGACATGGCCAAACACAACTCCAACTCTAATTTCAACTCCAACTCCGAAAAATTTTAGTTTTCATGGTCAAACGGCTACTTAAAGTTGAAGTGGTTACTCAACAGTTAAGTCCAAGTTTAAATGTAATTTGTTGATGTATTTTATGCCATTTGAAAACATGCATTTTTTCCGTAATATTCAATCACTACTAAAAAAGCTGTAAAAAGAGACTTAAAAAAGAGACCTCATGAGGTCTCTTTCCCTTAAAAAGAGACTTCAAAAGCGACCTCAATTGACGGTCTCTAAAACATAGGTCGCTTTTTGTAAGAATCCTCATGAGGTCGCTTAAAAGCAACCTCACGAGGTCATTAGGTTATTTATTGACTTTTACAAAGAAGAGACCTCGTGAGGTCTCTAAATTATTTCTTATAATTATTATTATTTTATTAAAAAGAGACCTCATGAGGTCTCTATTTGATTTTTCTATTTTTATTTTTTAATTAAAAGACAACTCACGAGGTGACTATTATTTCTTAATTTTTTTTATTATAAATAATTTATTTAAAACATAAACGACTTATTGCAGTCTCTTATTTGAGCATGTAGAAAATGAAATCGTGAAAAAGTGACCTCATTAAGTCGCTTTTGTCCATTTGCAAAAAAAAAATGAAAATGCGAAATAGCAACCTCACGAAGTCTCTTTTTGTAAAACAATAGCTTTTACAAATACCTGTCATTTTAATTCAATTCAATAATATATACAATATAATCAATTAAATTGAGCTCTAAGAACTCCCACCAATCAATCAAACTACAATAAACACAAGTAAATATAATCTAATTAATAACCACAAAATGAAAATAAAATTTAAATACCTTGATGTTGAACGAACAAAATATAAAAGTCATAAGTTATTTAACAATACTATTGTTCATACTACTTTAAAGTTTTAATGCATTCAAAAACACCTAAGAATTCAAATAAACCACCATGAAGTATATAGTTTGAATTATCTAGACAACATTCAACTTTAACAACGCGGCGGTGTATTGTCCACATAGTAATCCTTATCATTTTCATTACTACTGGGCTCCTTAGTCACATCTTTGTATTGACCATGTACTCCATGTGAAATAGGTAGAGACTGGAGGTCGAGGAGGGCGCACTACATCATCGGGACAAGGGGGAATTCTCCCGAAGCAAGTAATCCATCGAATTGGGCCTTCATTCCTGCATACTGTATATCTCTTTGCCTTTCCCTACCCTGCGAGGCATTAGCTTCTTTAGATAGCTCAGCTATTACCTGCTTCAAAGTCAAAATTGTATCACTTGACTCATCATCCTGGAAACTACCGAGGCCTTCTAGTTCTGAATGAAATTTACGGAAGGTTCGTTGGGGCAATTCATAAGCATATCCATACCTACTTAGGCCACCAACCGCATGCATTCTCTCATTCTACTCTTGGCTAAGTGGTAGGTCTCGCCTATCTTCTGGCAGAGTTTGACAAAAATCCTCTATACATTGCAGATATCGATTCTGAATTTAATGATATTAGAATATAAATTTAGAAAACAAAGTAATTACTACTAGAAATAAAGGCTTACATAGGTCAGCCTTGTGTATGTAGCCTTGAATGCCTCAGCCTTCAGTTATTGGCCTCCTAAGTTCTTTTTCCTGCAAACAAAATTAATTGAATTTTAATTGCTATACAATAATTGCTACAAAACACTAACTGAAACATCAAAAATATTACATGTATATTGACTGAAGTTGATGTCTCATTCTGAATAACTTATGTACCAGAAAGGTTCTTTATATAATGTAGATACATAATTCAATAATATTTTTCTCTTATATTTTTCATAAGTACGATACTAAAAGGCTAGCAATAATTCAAATGACACTATCTCAATTTAGTTTACAAACAGAAATTTGTATAGTAATTAGTACACACCTAAGCTAAATGAACTGAAATTTAAAAGATAAAAAATGAGCAGATTAGCAGAATATATAACACAGGACAAAAAACAAAGCAAGAAGAACTTTTTGTGCACACAGTTGTGGTTATTAAAAGGGCTCCATAACTTTATCTTGCCAAAAGAGAAGAAATGTACAAAATGGAAAGATCGTGCTATTAGGAAAGTTGTAAATGTTGTGCTGCAAAGAGGATTTTTCTAGTTCATGTATATATAAGAACCTTTTTGGTACCTTAGTTATTGAGATTTGCTTGATACTGTTTCCCACATAATTATCCAATTTTTGACACAAGGCAGAATCTTTGTTTAAAGGTATATCTCCACCTTTGCACTTCCTTTCTGTATTT
>NW_025867675.1:0-1624 GCF_002878395.1 Capsicum annuum
TTTCCCCACATTATCTTCACCTCACTTTATCTTCAATTTAAAAATTCCAAAAACACCCTTAATTGCTTTTTCTTCCATATTGGTGGATGACAAAAAATAAATCTTCATCCTTTCCTATAAATAATTTTCTCCCACATTGGTGGAGGAGAGGAAAAAAAATCTCATTCTCTCCTTTAAATACTACCACTACTTTGAAAAAAGAGAAAAGAAAAAAAAATAGGCTAGAAAGGTGAAAAAAATCCTTTTTGAGCAAAATAATTATTTTTATTTAATTAAAATTTTTGTTTCATAGAGTTGGTCGGCTAATAAAAAATTCAAGTTGACGGCGACGTTTTTTTGGTGGTGGTTGATTCCGACGAAGCTCATAGTCTCGTTTGCTTCCCCCAAAAAGGTAAACACATTTTTTTTTTTTTTAAGTTTTTATTATCGTTTTCTTCTTCATCCTTTTCTTCTTCATAGCTCGTAGATATAATTTTGTTTGCTGGGATTGTATGCTATAGATGGCCTTAAAGGCCCTATGACGTTGTGGTATCGATATTCTAATTATTTTCATGTTCATGATATGAAAATGAGCTAACAGTAGTTGTATGTGTATTTTTTCACTTTATTCTTTGATTATTTTGGATAAAGTTTCAATCGTTGCTTAAAATATGTATTTATGCTTTGTTTAAACTCATTGTTGTTGGATATATTTGTTTTTAGCATGTAAAATTATTTTCTTTATGTTGAAAAGAATAGTTAATGTTGAATGTTTCGCCTTTTCACCTTATTCTTTGATTATTTTGGATAAAGTTTAGATCTTTGTTTGAAAAACATAATCATGTCTTGTTTAAACTCATTATTGTTGAATATGTTTATTTTTAGCATGTAAAGTTATTTTATTTATGTTGAAAAGAATAGTTAATATTGATTGTTTTGCCTTTTGACCTTATTATTTGATTATTTTGGATAAAGTTTAGATCTTTACTTGAAAAGTCATACCCATCTCTTGATTAAACTCATTGTTGGTAGATATGTTTTTTTTTAGCATGTAAAGTTATTTTCTTTATGTTGAAAAGAATGATTAATATTGATTGTTTTCCCTTTTGACTTTATTCTTTGATTGTCATGTATAAAGTTTTGATCTTCGCTCAAAAAAACAAACTAATGTCTTGTTTAAATTTATTGTTGGCGGATATGTTTGTTTTAGCTATAAAGTTGTTTTTTTTATGTTGAAAAAATAGTTACTATTGTTTGTTTCGCCTTAATAAAAATAATAATTGATTAAATCAATAATTTTTTATTTACTTGTTAATTAGTTTAAGGTATCTCCAAAATCTTCATATAAGAGATGAAGTGCTAGCTTTATTTTTCATCCACGATGTTTATTCCTCTTTTTCGCATGTTTTCAAATTTTTCAGAATAATGAGAAAGTTTGAATTTTTGTGTTTCACTAGAATTATTTAAATATTTTTGAGTCACGCATAGTATGATTGTGAAACAATATTTCACTTTTAGAAATGCTAAATTTTGTTCTAATTTTCTTGCGCCCTTTGGATTGTTATGTGTGCTCTTTGTGAGTGTAAAGACTTGATTCGTGTATCTCATTCATTCATAATATCAAAGGAGAATCAACGATGTCTTA
>NW_025867676.1:0-3366 GCF_002878395.1 Capsicum annuum
GAAGAGATGAGAGGAGGTCGTGTGGATCCAAGGAGATATAGAGGGTATGGAGAAAGGGGAAATCGACACCTAGAGAGAGACGTAGGCATCAATACCATCAAATTGAGCCTACCTATCTTTAAGGGTAAAAGTAACCCTGAGGTGTATCTTGCTTGGGATTCAGCGTGTGATAAAGTGTTTCAAGTGAATGATATCTCGGAGGAGAAGAAGAGTTGTTATGCCATAGCTCATTTTGAAGGCTATGCTAACACTTGGTGGGAATACGCCAAGCGGTTCTGCAATGAGTTGGTAGAGGGACAACCACCACCATGGTTTCGATTGAGGTACCTAATGAGGCAACGGTATCTTCCCGAAAGTTATCATCATGAGTTGCTTGCTAGGTTGTACAATTTACGACAAGGGAATCGAAGTGTTATGGCATACTATGACGAGTTTCAATAACTCTTGTTGAAGCTTGATCATCGGGGAGAACAAATTGGCCATGACATCATTTGGTTCAAGTGTGGGTTGAACAAAGAGATCTCCACTCATTTGATGCTTCACAAGTTTGATACCGTTGAAGGGATTTTCCAAGCGGCTATTAAGATTGAAAGGGAGCTTAAAGAGAGGTCATCATTTAAGGAAAAGCTACCATCAACCTCGGGTTGGCCAAGGAGAAATGATATGGTTCAACCATCTTCGGGTTGGCCCAAAAACAAGGACCAACCCACCACTACAAGGTTGTCTGAGCCTAAAACAGTCCATAAATTTCCTCCCCGGCAAGACGCTCACAAGTATCCTAATCCTAAAGGGTTCTAATATTTCAAGAGCCAAGGTTGGGGACATAAAGCCAATGAATGTCCAAAATGGCGTAATGTGATCTTAAGAGAAGGGAGATTGTATTACCTTGGTAAGGAAGTGGGTCTTGAAAAAGAAGAGAATGAGGCTGAGCCTCAAGATGGGGAGAAACCCAAAAATAAGCCACATGATGATGATGATTGTGAGGATGTTTATCCGCAAGAAGCGGAGTGCATGGTTCCAAACTTTTTAGTAAGGCATGCCATGATTAGTAAGGCGATAGATGACCCTAGCCAATGGGAGAATTTATTCCATACTAAATGTCTTGTGAAGGGAAGTGTGTGTACTATGGTGATAGATAGTGAAAGTTATGTGAATGTGGTTAGTGTTGCAATGGAGAACTTCTTGAAATTGCCGACTACACCTTACACTAGTCCTTATAAGTTGCAATGGTTGAATGAATGCGGTGAGTTAAAGGTCACAAGGCAATGTGTGATACATTTTAAGGTGGCCAACTACCATGACGAGGTGCTTTGTGATGTGATACCAATGCAAGCTTGTCACTTGTTGTTAGAAAGGCCTTGGCAATACGATAGGTCGACCAAACATAATGGAAGGTCCAATTGGTATACACTTGAGAAGGATGGCCAAAAGGTCGTTTTTCATCCATTATTGCCTTCCCAAGTGAATGAATTATACCAAAAGATGTGGGAATTAAGAGAAAAGGGAAAGAAGGCCGAAAGTGAGGGAAAAAAGAGGAACCCGAGAGTGAGAGAGTAGGGGAAACCAAGGGGCTCTTAATTTCTAAGGGGTAAGGAAGTGTGGTGATGATGGCTAGGAGGAAAGAATTATTTGTGGATCATGACGAGGACACTTCGATGCTCCTCTTGGCTCATTGTTTTAACACTAACGCCACTAATATTTCTATTTCTCCTCCTATTTCTCATGTTTTGAAGGATTACAAGGATGTCTTCTCAAAGGAATTACCGCAAGTATTTCCCCCACTTTGGGGAATTAAGCACCAAATAGATTTTGTGTCGGGTTCATAATTGCCCAACAAATCGACTTATAGGATCAACCCAATGGATACCAATGAATTGCAATACCAAGTTAAGGAACTCCTCAACAAAGGATATATCAAGGAGATTATGTGCCCTTGTGCGGTTCCGGTGCTACTAGTTCCCAAAAATGATGGGACTTGGCGTATGTGCATTGATTACGTAGTCATTAACAAGATAACGATAAAATATCGTCACCCTATTCCTAGGTTAGATAATATGCTTGAAGAATTGAGTGGTTCGTGTTTGTTTTCTAAAATTAATATGAGAAGTGGCTATCACCAAATTCGTATGCAACCGGGTGATGAATGGAAAACCACTTTCAAGACCAAATTCGGTCTCTATGAATGGATGGTTATGCCATTCATCCTAACAAATGTTCCAAGTACTTTCATGAGGCTAATGAATCATGTGATGAAGCCATTTATCAGAAAGTTTGTTGTTGTTTATTTTGATGATGTATTGGTGTATAGTAAGTCCTTAGATGAGCATTTAAAGCATTTACAATGTGTGTTTGATGTCCTCCGAAAGGAGAAGTTATATACTAATCTAGAAAAATATTCTTTTGGTGTCCATGAGGTTGTATTTCTTGGGTTTGTCGTAAGCTCAAGAGAGGTCGAAGTGGATGAATCTAAGATTGACGCCATTAAAAATTGGCCAACTCCCAAAACCGTAGGTGAAGTGAGAAGCTTCAATGGTTGACTTGTTTTTATAGACGTTTTGTCAAAGGATTTAGCACCATTACCGCCCCCTGACTGAAGTGATTAAAAAGGATCGGCCTTTTAAGTGGGGAGATGAACAAGCTAAGGCCTTCGAGGACTTGAAAGCTATGCTCATCTCGGCCCCTTTGCTACAATTTCCAAATTTTGACATGACTTTTGAGGTCGAATGTGAAACAAGCAAAGTCGGCATAGGCACGGTTTTAATGCAAGAATTGAATCTTATTGCCTACTTTAGCGAAAAGCTCAAAGGAGCAACTCTAAACTACTCTACGTACGATTTAAGAGTTGTATGCCTTTCTTAGAGCCTTGTCCACTTGGCAACATTATTTGTGGCCTAAAGAATTCGTGATCCGAATGGATCATGAATCCTTAAAGCATCTACGGGCACAAGACAAGCTTAACCGGTGGCATGCCAAATGGATTGAATTTCTTGAAACTTTCCCTTATATTATTCAATACAAGAAGGGTAAAGACAATGTGGTTGCCGATGCTTTATCCCGAAAATATGTGCTTGTGTCTACTTTGTTGTTTAAGTTGATGGGGTTTGAAAGCCTCAAGTCTTTATATCCCGAGGACCCTCTTTTCACTCCTATTTATAGGGAAAGTGAAGAGTTGGAAAGGGATAGTGGGTTACGGATAGGGGTTCCCATCCCTATACCAAATTTGATGGATACTTGTTTAAAGGTCGACGATTGTGTGTTCCCTCAAATTCGTGGAGAGAATTATTTGTGAGAAAAGCACCCAATGGCGGTCTAATGGGCCATTTTGGGGTCAAGAAAACCCTCGGAATTTTGGAAGAACAATTTTAT
>NW_025867677.1:0-2650 GCF_002878395.1 Capsicum annuum
ATTATGAGGCTTGAAATCGATACAAGTTGAATGAATAAAAGGGACATTGAGGTGGCTGGTCATTGAGATTTTCTAGTCAGGGTTCGAAGTTTGGCTTCTTTAATTCTTTGTTATCAACGAAAGTCGATTATTAGAAGGTCGTTTGAGGCTTCAGTTCAGATTGCTATTTTTCTATTCGAGTTGGATTCAGCGCCGTTGAGGTTCTATTCGAAATTCCAAGTCCGGGTTTTCTTATTATCAACAAAGATCAGATTGTTGAAAGGTCCATTTCTTAACTCGCTCTCTTTTTATCTATCTTAGTGTGTTGAATGGATTGTTAATATGTGTGGTGTTATTATGTTTTGTTGGATTTTTGTTGATGTTGATCATGACGTTTGTGATTCGGCTATGTTGGTTTGAGGAATGAGTTTTATCATGTTTTAATGGGTTGATAAAAGAAAAATTGGGGTGGAATTACGAGATTGATAAAATGATGAATTTGGTTAATAATGGTTTTATTGTTACCTTTTATTCAACATGGCATAAACATGAATAATGTTGGTGAACTCGATAGTGTCACGATTTTAGGTCGCCAATTGGATATGCAAATGGTAGGTTCGGGTAGGTAAATTTAGGCATGGTGGATTGATGACATGTTTGAAATATGTGTTGGAATGGTTTTGTTTTTTTTGTCGTATTTAATTCAATTGTATAATTTGGCCGGGGAATGCCCCGAAGTATCTGTATATATTTATTCACCGGGGAATGCCCCGAGGTGTCATGTACCCGGAGGACGTTCGTGGTGAAGGCCCGAGGCATCGGGTAGAGCATTGATTTAGGATTAGCGTAGGTTTACTTTCAGTCCCTTTTTATTTCGGGTTGTAATAATTGGACCGGACTTTACATTTAGGATTGTTTTGTTTTGTTTTTTTGTTTGTTTGTTTTGTTTGATTATTTTGCGTGCTTTTGTGCGTTTTATACATTTCTTAGTGCCAAAAATAGTCGATACGCTCTACCAAGCAACCGTGGTTGAACCACGGGATCGAGAGGTGCCTAACACCTTCCCCTCGGTCAACAGAATTCCTTAGCTGGAATCTCTGTTCGCAAACCAGTTTAAAGAGTCAAATGGTTTTGAAAAGGATTTTGTAATGGTGACTTGGCACACCGGGTTATGCCAAGTGGCGACTCTGAGTAAAAAAAATATGAATAATCCTTTTCCGAAACAAATTTTCATTTCTTGTCACTTAAATAATGAAACCCTTTTCGAACATTAAAGTATAACCATATTTTTGGAGTCGAAAAAGGGGCGTGACAGCCCGAAACCCAGGCCCACCCCCAAAACCGTGGGCTATAACTCACTTATTTGGCCCAAAAATGCCCCGTTCTCGCCGTTTTGCCCGTGTGTCCACCCAAATGGCCACAAAAAATTAAACGAACCACACTGGGATGATCCCCAACCTCCCTAGCATGTCTCGGTCAATTTTTGACCTACGGCACACCAGACCCCAGGCCCACCCCCAAAATCATGGGTTATAGCGCACCGATTTAGCCCGAAAATGTCCCATTCGCGCCGTTTCGCCTGTTTGTCCACCCAAATGGCCAAGAAAATTTAAACGGACCATACTGGGATGATCCCAAAATCATGTGCTATAGCACACCAATTTAGTCCGAAAATGCCTCGTTTGCGTTGTTTCTCCCGTTTGTCTACCTAAATGGCCACAAAAATTTAAACGGACCACACTGGAACGATCCCCAACCTCCTTGGCTCACCCCAATTAATTTTTACCCATTGCGCTCCCGGTACCCGGGCCAACCCCCATAATCGTGGGCTATAACACACCAATTTGGCCCAAAAAGGCCCATTCATGTCGTTTTGCTCGTTTGTCTGCTCAAATGACCACCAAAATTTAAACGGACCACACTAGGACGATCCCCAACCTCTCTGGCATGCCCAGCTAATTTTTGGCCCACAATACGCTTGGACCTCGGGCCCACCCCCAAAATCGTGGGCTATAGCACATCGATTTGGTCTTAAAATGCCCCATTCGCGCCGTCTCACCCGTTTGTCCACCCAAATAGCCACGAAAATTTAAAAAAACCATACTAGGAAGATCCCCAACCCCCTGGAATGCCCCGATCAATTTTTATCCCACAACACACCTGGTTTTCGTGCACACCCCAAAACCGTGGGCTATAGCACACTGATTAAATCCGAAAATACCCCGTTCATACTATTTCACCCATTTATCCACCTAAATGGCCACAAAAAATTAAACGAACCACACTGGGATGATCCCCAACCTTCCTGGCACGCCCCGATTGATTTTTCGCCAATTGGACGCCCGTACCCTAGACCTACCACCAAAACCGTGGGCTATAGCATACTGATTTGGCTAAAAAATTCCCCGTTCGTGCCGTTTAACCCGTTTGACTACCCAAATAGCCACAAAAATTTAAACAGACCACAATGGGACGATCCCCAACCTCCCTGTCATGCCTGGTCAATTTTTAGCCCACCGCACGCCCTGACCCCGGGCTCACCCTCAAAACCATGGGCTATAGCTCACCAATTTTTCCCCAAAATCCCTGTTCGCACCGTTTTGCCCATTTGTCGACCCAAATGACCACGAAAATTTAAACGAACCACTCTTAGACTATCCCCAACCTCCTT
>NW_025867678.1:0-1596 GCF_002878395.1 Capsicum annuum
CAATTGTAAAGACTCGATTAGATTTGTAGTTGACCCTGGATCTTATTTATTCATCCCTAGTTCCACCTAAATCAACTTAGGTACTATCACTATCCTAACATTGAGTTGATGAGAACTCATTTCAACTCAGAATGATCGATCGACGACTTGGGTTGGTATGAATGTAACACCAGCGCCATGCAATTACAAAGACTCGATTGGATTTGTAGTTGACCTTGCGAGCTCATTCATTCATCCCTAGTTCCACCTAAATCAACTTAGGTACTATCACTATCCTAACATTTAGTTGATGAGAACTCATTTTAACTCAGAGTGATCGATCGATGACTCGGGTTAGTATGAACGCAATATCAACGTCATACAATTGCCAAGACTCAATTGGATTTGTAGTTGACCCTGCGAGCTTATTCATTCATCCCTAGTTCCACCTAAATTAACTTAGGTACAATTACTATCCTAACATTGGTTGATGAGAACTCATTTCAACTTAGAGTGATCGATCGATAACTCGAGTCGAGATGAATACAATACCAATGCCATGCAATTACAAAGAGTCGATTGGATTTGTAGTTGACCCTGCGACCTCACTCATTCATCCATAGTTCCACCTAAATCAACTTAGGTACTATCACTATCCTAACATTGAGTTGATGAGAACTCATTTTAACTCAGAGTGATCGATCGACGACTCGAATCATTATGAACGCAATACCAACGTCATACAATTGCAAAGACTCAATTGGATTTGTAGTTGACCTTGCGAGCCCATTCATTCATCCCTAGTTCCACCTAAATCAATTTCTATAAAATCTGTTGCAATAAATGACTAAGCTATTGAAAATTTTCAAACAGGTACATATATGTTGCAACAAATGACATATCTGATTTAATTATCGAATAGATAGTTGCATCTGTTGTGA
Source organism: Capsicum annuum (assembly GCF_002878395.1). Classification (NCBI taxonomy): domain Eukaryota; kingdom Viridiplantae; phylum Streptophyta; class Magnoliopsida; order Solanales; family Solanaceae; genus Capsicum; species Capsicum annuum. Next base: position 921 of record NW_025867678.1, read on the forward strand.
CAGAAGACTGAGCTGTTGGAAATTTTCAAAAATATATTTATATCTGTTGTAATAGATAACATATCTGATTTTATTAATTATCAAATGAACATTTTCATCTGTTGTCACAGATGACTGAGCTTTTGGGATTTTTAAACAGATATTTATATCTGTTGTAACAGATGACTGAGCTGTTCAGATTTCTAAAAAGATATTTATATATGTTGCAAAAGATGACATATCTGTTTGAAAATCTTTTTATCTCTTTTAATTTTAAAGCAAGAAGCTTCTGGTCCAAGTAGATAATATCAAGTAGTAGTACTTACTACTAAAGACGGTAAAAAATATTTCTTGGATATCTCAAAAGTGAATTCATTGAGCAGTCTTGTCTTGTGTTTTCAATGTCAGTAGTCTTAGTCTACCTCGTTTCCCTCAAATTATTAATGAAATTAATGAATATTGAAAACCACCACATCTACGTACACAATACATCTATAGAAATTATCTCATCTCTTCCTTCAGCTGCAATTTATTTTATTCAACTCTCATCTTTTTCTCTCTCCTCTTTAGGGTCACAATCTTTTTTCTTTATTTTCTCTTCTCTTCTCATAAAGATCTTTTTGGATCTAAACACATTCATATCTTTCCTTGACTTAAATTTATGTTTTGATCCCCTTTTTGATATTAAGGTATGGTT
>NW_025867679.1:0-1181 GCF_002878395.1 Capsicum annuum
TATTGACATCTATTTGATGTAGCAGCCAATTCATTTGTACAACAATTATGAGTACTGTTCGAATTGTAGTTGGTTTAACCACTGGACTGAATGTCTTGTGAAAATAAACTCCGGGCCTTTGGGTAAACCCTTTTGCAACTAAACATGCTTTGTATGTCACGACCTGAACTGGGGCCTTGGCCATGACGAGCATTTCCGAACCGTGAAGGCCCGGGACGCCCTCCGTCTATCTGGTAATCATGCACAACATTCATATAATAAAAGATAATCCAGAAATAGAAATATAATACGGAAACATGGTCAATCTGAATGTGATCATAATACTAAAAAATTGAAATCCAAAATATATCTGGATGTCTGACTCAGTCTGCGAAATCTCTACTATGAACTAAACAAAACTGTCTGAAAACTGGGACAAGGCCCCCAATAGACGAAAACATGACTAAAGATAAATATCTGAAAGTAAACAGGCCTTCTGGAATATAGAAGGCTCACCCCTGCACAATCTGCTCTGCGATCTGAAATATCTACTGTTTATCTGGACCCTTAGACTGTGTCTCAAAACCTGGAAGGAGGGGGGTCAGCACAAATGTACTGGCATGTGAAGCAATCCAAAATAAAGTATTTGGACATATATATAATAGATGAGAGAAATTTTCATCAACACATCACGTATAAAATAGCTTCTGAAAACACATGGGCATCATTCGAAAATCATAAGAAATTCTTGTCAAAACAATTTCTGATCTTTGTATTACTTCTGAGTTAGGTGGCACTCCCCTACAAGTCTGATATTCCACGGGCTATATGAAATCCGCCATTGACTCGGCGGGGAAGCCCCCAACCCAAGTGTGCCGCAAGGGTTGAAGTGTCTGAGTTTGATATGCCACACGACACTTAAGCCAGTGTCTAATAATATACCCGGATTGGCAAATCACGATTTTGGGCAATGAGTTGTCTGAACTCACGCCTTCTTCGGGGACCACCTAACATCTCTTTATGCCCAATTTTTAACCTTTTCTGAACATGTATCATTCTGAAATTTCTTAATCATGAAAGGCTGATAAAATCTGATTTCTGAACTAGTCTGTGTCTGTTATGACATCTATCTGAGTTGGTATCGTCATACCAAGGCTTACAAGTCCTATTTCTGAGCCATAATGCATTAAGTATGATCTTTC
>NW_025867680.1:0-2576 GCF_002878395.1 Capsicum annuum
GAAATTATTCTTCTTTCCTTAAAATAAGAAATAAATCTACCTCTTGGTGCGCTAATTTCACCTTTCCATTCAAGGACTAATTCATTTGGAAAATGAAAATATACCTTTTTCGTGCAGCAATCAATTGTGGCATAACAAGATGCCAACCATTCCATACCCATTATAACATCAAAATCTACCATTTATAACTCCACGAGATTATCCATCGTATCACGACCATAAACAGTTACTATGCAGTTTCGATAAACCCTTCTAGCTATAATAGATTCCCCAACCGGTGTGGAAACTTCAAATGGCTTAACTAACAGTTCGGGTATTCTTTCAAACTTTCTAGCAACCAATGGAGTAACATAAGATAATGTAGAACCAGGATCAATTAAGGCATATACATCGAATAAAAAGATAGACAACGTACCTGTAACTATATCTGGGGAAGCCTCTAAATTCTGTCGATCTGCTAGAGCATACGTACAATTTTGAGCCCCACTAGAACTCGTGGATCCTCTATCACCTCTAACACGACCCATTCGTTGTGCACCCCTCCTGAATAAGGCATTGATGATGATGATGCAACAAATAACCCCGTAGGTTGTGCCATACCCCCCATGCCCTTTTGTGGGCATTTTCTAATCATATGCCCCGACATAACGCACTAAAATCAAACATTGGTCCCCAGCCGACATGCGCCCAAATGATACCTTTCACATTTATTGTATGGCTCTCGAAGAGGTATCGATTGGCTCATATTCCCTTGCCCTTGGTACCCCACTATCCGTGAACTCTGACTCTTACTTCTGTGCCCAAATTGATTTCCTCTGGACCCTTGGAACTGTGGTAGGGCACTAGCTGCAGAATAAGAAGATAATGGCCTAGGTGGTCTAGTAGAAAACTATGGTCTAAACCCACCTTGGGATGCCATGAACTGCCTTGTAGATCTGGACCTCTTGGAATATCCTCTTTCTAATTCCTTTGTTCTTCTCCTCTGCCTCTGATTTTTCATGTTTTGTGTAAAAGCTTGGATCCTCACTATGTCCATATCTTTGTTCAAAGTGGCAATAGTACAATCTCTAACCAGATATGGATCCAGCCTATCCACATATTGATGAACTCTGTCATCCATAGTAGCTACAATATTAGGAGCATATCTCGATAAGGAATTAAATCGGAGACTGTACTCCCTCACGCTCATATTTCCCTAATAAAGATTTAAAAACTTATCTGCACAGGCCTGACGAATCTCGAATGGAAGATAATGATCAAGAAATGCCTTTTTGAACTCTTTCTAAGTAGCTTGGGGTGCATCAATACCCCTAGATTATTTCCAGTCCTCGTACCAATATATAGCCTCCCCTTTGAATCTATACGCCACTAACTCCACTGTCTCTCTACCCGTTACATGCATAACATCTAAGGCCCTTTGAATTTGATCAATAAAGTCATGTGGGTCCTCATTAAGATCTGATCCAGTAAAAGTGGGAGGATCCATCTTAACAAAACCCTGTGTTCGAAGGCTAGCCGCCCTATCTATACCACTAGGACCTGTAGTAGGAATGGCTTGCCCTTAAGCTTGCCCAGTAACTATACGAGTCAAAAGTTGTACTGCATTTCTAAGATCTTGATCAGCAGCATTAATAGGTGGCTCTGGGGATATAGTTCTCCTCCCCCTTATTTCTTTCGGAGTGGAAGAAGTTTCTGATGCATGATCAGCTGGAGCCTCACTTTGATTAGCTAGTATAGTGGGTGACTTACTAGTCCCCTCTCTAGTAGCCATATCTACTTGTTTACCAGTATTCTTGCTTTTGGTAACCGACATCATTACGATAATAAGAGAAACAAATGGATTCAGTGGTCAACTATGACTTCATATATAATATAGGCTCTATCGCACGATCTAAGACATGAAGAAAAAGAAACAATTCCTAAATGTCCATAGCCTCCTGTTTATAGATACGGTGCACGACACACCAACAAACAAGACTCTACGTAGACACGGCTTTGTAGACACACTAGGATGAAATTCTCTGATACCACTATTGTCACGCCTCAAATCCTATTGGGGCGGACTGGCACCCATAACTGAGGAGGCCCGGGAGAACCAGCTCATAACCTTATACTTTCCATGCATACCTCTATGACACCTCAAAATTCGAACAACATTATGTTGCATATAAAAGGAAATAATCACCAGTATAAGCTCGAGCACACATATATATGTATATACAATACTTGGCCGTTGGAGCCATCACGTCTATTAACAAAACAACATCTTGACTGTACATTAGGTCTACAAAGCCTCTAGATAATACACAGAGTTTAACTACCCCGCTATATAAATAACTTCTATACAATACCAAAAGTGACTGGATATGACACGGAAAGCCCCGAAGCAAACTGGAGCTCACCAAAAACAGCTGGATATCCTGGCTCCTACTTGTGCAGTGTATGAGCTGATGTACCTGTGCCTGCAGCATGAAATCCAGGTCCCCCGTTGAGGACGTTAGTACGAAATATGTACTGAGTATGTAAAGCTGTAGATAATCACATATGATATAGGAGCTCAATAGAAATCAGAAACA
>NW_025867681.1:0-1634 GCF_002878395.1 Capsicum annuum
TAGGAGCCAAAGACAAAAGACAGAAGAAAACATTGTTATTTTATAAAGCAAATGCTAGTTACTATTTTGAACAAGCAGGTTCTGCTTTGCCCATCAAAATGACACAACTACTTGTTCCTATTTAGTATCCCTGGCCCACAGCAGTCCAAACAACAATAAATAAAAAACAACCGCATAAATGTCAAACCACCTGATAAGTACAAGTAGGTTTTCATAGACGAAACTCTCAGAACTAGAATGGGAGGATTTCAGCAAACTTTTCAGCTCCTTTACAAGCATATGGTTTTACTCAAAAGACTATGTTCCTCGGACCCTTCAAAAATACCACTGCACCCCTGTTGAATCCTCCAAGGAAATGTTATTTGTGGAGGATCCAACATGCGTGTGGAGGCATTTTGAAGTATCCACGCAACACAGCTCACAGATATGGACTAGGAACACGGGAAAGAGGAAAGGATATTATCTTCACCATCAAGTCATTCTAAAACAGCTTTCTAGAGTGGGAAAAAGGGAGCTTCCTTACTTTGACCATTTGGATTCAAAGATAACCAAGAAAAGGATTTTTTGGTATGGACGTATGGAGAGCCACCAATACTGCAGAAAATAAGAGGAAAATGATACAAGACTAGCTACGGAAAACACAAAACACCCACCAAAACAGTCCACTAGTCAAGAAACCGTGGACCTCTTTGATGACCACACTCGGATTCAAGAACAACAACAAGAACACGAGAATAAGGTGTTTAACACCTATTGGCAGCCAATAATTCCAAACTATATTAACCACAAAAGGATGAAGAACAACAACATTATAACAACAAGAACAATACGGGTTACAATACAAGAAACTACCAACGGTTACAACAAAGTAAAGATAGAAAGATAAACAAATGGATGGTATAATCTTACGAATCCAAGAGCTTATTCCACTCTTGGACCCTTAACACAACACGCAACTATCACCTATCTCTTACAATTGACACAAGAGAGGCGTCCACCACCCAAGCACCAACGTATCAAGCAAAATGCAACACACAAAAGATTCCACACTTGTGCAATGCCCTAGTTTCGGCTGGACTCTCTCTCACTCTAAGAGAAGTGTTCTTTCAATAATAATAATCAACTAAAGAACAAGAAACCCTATAATGTTCTATTTATATTACATTACAAAATAAGAGACAAAAGATCAAAGGGCCCTTTCATTAATGGGCTCCAAACCACCCATTGAGTGCACTTTAGGGGAGGGTTTGGGCTTCTTCACACTTGGGCTTGTGCACCCTTTTAGATGGTCTTCAAAATACTCAAAAAGTGTCCAAGGTCATGATCGTACTCGTATTAGAAAAGAAGGAAAATATATGCAAGCTGGTGTTTTATGTGCAAAGTATGATAATAGTCAATCATTTGTTACAGCATTATCCTGTTGCACACAAGTTCTAGCGTAGAGAGTGGATAGGTTTGGAGCACTGGGTAATGTCAAGTACGGTAAAGGTGTTGATGTCAAGAAGGGAACTCATCAGAAGGAGAGCACGGAGGCAGCATCCCTAGCGGCCATGTGGATACTATGGAGGGAAGGAACGCAGTGAAGTTTGAGGGATGGAAAATTCTTCTGTATATATTTAGAGGAATATTTTTGT
>NW_025867682.1:0-2091 GCF_002878395.1 Capsicum annuum
ATGAGCTGAGGTAGCTCTAGCAAACCAAGCCCAAGCATTCTTCCGAGAAGAAGGAACTCAGCAGTCGATGGAAAACATCAATCATGCAATTGCGGCATTGTAAGTTTTGAGGATCATTAGGTGTATACCAATTATATCAAGAACCCCGTCCCGATCCAAAATTTTGTGCGCGCTCTCGATATATCAAAAACATCTGGATGACCCCAAGTCTTAGTCTTCTGCTTTTCCCAAGCTTTTGTACTAGAATTCTGAGGAGACCATTCCTTCTTAGCTCTCTTTCCACCCTTGTTTCAAGGCTTCCTAGCATACATTTCTCATCCATCATTTTGTTCAGAGTTCAAGCCCATATATCGAACACCTAGATTTATCTTATCATTTTATTTAGGATTGGTGAAACTCATCTTTGGATAAAACTATTATCAGGAGAAAAAAACATATGGATTGTGTACTCATAAATCAACATTCAATTACAGTGAAAATAAAACATAGACTGTGCAATGTTTCACCAACATAACATGCATGACTAATAATAAGAACAAGTAGGGATTACATAAAAACTATACACTTGTGATAGGTTATACATATATATATATATATATATTCTAATTTCACCTAAATAATTTTCGATACACATAGATACCAGCCTATATAAGTTAAACTGTAAATAGATACCAAAGACTATGGTAAGACTCTCAATTAGTTTATCCTTGAAAAGTCACAACTTTTGGAGACCCAACATGCACCCAGTGGCATATTTGGAGAGTCCGAGTAAAATTATCATTAAGTCATTAGCATTTCAAGGTTTCAATCTGTTCACCTATATTTTATGTTATGTATATTTATTTTCTTTAAATTCAAATTACATAATGTACTATTTTTATTTTTGGGGTTGCGTATTTTTTCTGTACATAGATATTTTATACAAACTCACAATTACTAGTTTAGAGTCACATGCATTGCACGTGTGAGTCAAGTAATTAGATAATACTTTGTAAAATATTATCAAAATTATTAAATATGAATGTTTTTGAGTAAATAATTATTCATTAATGGATAGATAAATATTTATACGATTCAGTATGGATCATTATATGGTGCCTTATTTGTTAAGATCAAGATGGGTGGATATAATTTGAACATTTAAATCCAACCAATATTCAAAGCAGTGTCGGCTTCAACTTATAGAAAGTGAAGCCAAGACTTTAGTCCCCCAACTTATTAAAAATTAAGGTTATAATCTAGTAAAGTATTTTCATAAGAAAATATTGAGTGCTTTTTAATATTTTCTCTTTTTCATTTTAATGTCACTTTATCTTAAAAATCATTCATTTAGGAATTCAAGAATAAAGTTAAAAGTTATTTCAACTTTGTCCTTAATGCTAAAGAAATTTTTTCTTTTTAATACGTCTAGACTCTAAAAGATACATTGTAAAGAAATCTCTTGTTAATACTTCTAGATTCTAAAAAACACATTGAATAAATAGGAGTAACTTAATAAACTACACCTCTAATTTATTGGTTTGGTTAATGGACATAAAAGGAATTAAAACAATAGTTAAAGTCGAATAAAGTGAGTTGAAAGTTAAGAAATTTTTAAAATTATTTTCTAAATGCATATATTACTTATAGAGTTCCTATAACAATTGTCTCACAATTTTGTTTTAAAATTTATTTGATAATAATTTTAATTTAAGATCAACAACAACTAGAAATTGAATGATTTAGGTATAAACTATAAATTGAAAAGGAATTATTGGAGTAACTGATTATAAAAAAATTTTGTTCATAATTTTGCATCTCAAAAAGTAAAGAAATAAAATTCAAATAAGAAAATATAAAACTAATTTTTTTTTTCTTTAAGGCTTCATTTTAAAGTTTCGATTTAGGCAACCAACTATATTAAGTTGCTCTTGAATCAAAGTTTGAAGTCAGAAAAGAAAGGGATATTTCTTTAGTGGCATACAATTTTCTACTTATAATTATTATAGTTTATAGTTGTACACAATCAACTAAGTTAGTATATACAAAGGGATGTATATATATATATATATATATATATATATATATATATATATATATATATATATATAT
>NW_025867683.1:0-2249 GCF_002878395.1 Capsicum annuum
TTTTTTTCTTACACCTCCACCACTGCCCCCACTCCACACCCCTTTCTTTTATTTTTTTCTTACACCTTCACCTCTAATCCACCCCACCCCCACCCCCGCCCCTGGTAGCCCACACCCCCACCCAATTCTCTTTCTCCTTCTTCAAATTCATTATCTCCATTTTTATTAGATTTCATCAATTTTACGAGAAAAAAATATGTATAAAAAATTTGATTGTTCATGCAAGTTTTAATTTGAATAAACAAACAAATTTGGATGTTTGAATGTTTATAATTCATAATCCATAAAGATAAATTTGAATGTTTGATTTAATCCATAAATTTTAGTTTCGTACCTAAATTTAGATGTTTGGTTTGAATTTGATAAGCTTTGTATCGTAATTCATCATTATAAATTTTGAGGTGGGGGTGCGGGCTGCCAGGGGCGGGGTGGGGTTGGAAGAAGAAAGGGGGGTGGTGGGGTTTAAAGAAGAAAGAATAGGGGCGGGGTGGGCGGAAGGGGGGAAGAGTTTTTTTTTTTTTTTAATATTGTATTATAAATAAATTAGTGGGGTTACTTTTTTTAAAATAAATTTTGATGTGGCGCTGATGAGGCGCAAGTGTAATATACTCTTCGCAGTGAGAGTGGTGTTACTTTTTTAAGGTGGTATATAATTACTTCAAAAAGATTTAGGGGGGTAAATAATTATCCGTAAAATTTAAGTGTTAAAGTAAGTTGTCGGGACAAGTTCAGGTGGGATTTAATGTATTATCTCTTAATTTAAAATCAAAAAATTTAAAAACCTTAATTGAAATGGAACAATGTCAAAGACCCCAAATACACCAATCATAAAGATTCATGTAAAAAATAAACTTAAAAGAAAAAGAATTGAGTGTCAAAAAATATATGAAAAAGATAAAAAAGAAATTGTAAAAGACAAAAGAAAAAGCCAAATGGAGCAAGATGAGAGGATTAAAAGTTTTGTGAGGACTACCAAAACTTTCACAAAACTTTTAATCCTTCCTTATATATAAATGTGTGTGTATCTATTTATACTAGTTTAGGTATACGCGCCTTGTGCGTGTACCTCACTTTGATGAGTTCAAACATTACTCTAAATAGGATATTTGTTTAAATAGTAAAGATGAACATAATAATTAAATTTAATATCTTTTAAGTATGTAAAGATCGACATTCATCTACCATTTGTAAATTGCAACAAAATAATACAATGATAGAGACATCAAAATAATACAATTCAATCTAATTTTTACACACAAAATTTTTTTCAAAGTCGTCCAGCACTCATCTACCACCTATAAACAATAACAAAATAGTTATAGAGATATGAGCAACAAAAATTATAATATATTCTACTAAAACGACAAATAGAACGATAAGAACGTAGAAATTTATAATATAGGTAGATTTGTGAGATGAGAAGAATTATTCCTGAATATGTGATGTAGATAAAGAAGGTTAGTTATGAGTAGTAGAAAATAAAATATGTTGAACTAATATGACACATTAAGCCAAATTAAACTAAGAAATTTAAGTTGGCATAACAAGTAATATTGTGTTTAAATTAACCATGTAAAAAGGGAGAGATGATATAACGCCAAAAAATCTGAAAATAAAATTATTGAAATTGTGGTGAGACGAAAAACAATGAAAGATTGCAGGTGTTTATAACAATGAATAATGGAAAAAAAAGTTCAAGCGTTTATATAGAAGGAGAGGAAAAGTTTGGTGTTTCTTGGTTGAAAGAAATCAAGTAGAAATCAAATAGGATTAAAAAACAACGGGGATTTTAATCGTAGGGAAAAAAGGATAATTTTGAGCATGTTTTTTTTTGGAAGGAAAATTTTGAGCGTAGAAATCAAAGAAAATTTTGTACGTGTTTTTTTGGTTGAAAAAAAACTACGATTTTTTTCATCGTTGGACAAAAAGGAAACTTTTGAGTTTTTTTTAGGTGTTTTTTTTGGACAAAAAGGAAACTTTTGAGCTTTTTTTTTTGGAAGGAAAATTTTGAGTCTTTTTTTTTTTTTTGAAGGAAATTTTTGAGGGTGTTTTTTGCTTGGAAGGAGCTAAATTTGGGAAGAATTTAATTGTAGGAAAATTTTAATATATTTATTTTATAGAATTTAATTGTAGGGAGAAGGGTAAAAGACGTTTTTGTCTAAAACGAATAGTTTTAATGAAAGACAAAAACTTCAATTTACGGGAGTGCTCGGTCCTCACGGACATTGTTGTCCACTTGAATGATTTTT
>NW_025867684.1:0-2354 GCF_002878395.1 Capsicum annuum
TGATCAAGTCATGTCATGTGTGTCAGTTTCCTCCTATTGAGTCCTGAGGGTACTTGTACCTAAAAACTATAGTTGTGTTCCTAGAGCCATGTGATGTTTCACGATATCCGAACTCAAGCTATGATTCCATAGACTTCAGTCAGTCATGTGACTCAAAAAAACCTCATGATCTTAGTCAGTTGTCAGATATCAGTAACATTCTGCCAGTCAATGGAATTCAGCAAGATTAAGTCATGCACAGTCTGTTAGTCATGTACAGTCCCTCCAGATAGGAGTAGAGGTTAGCACCGAGCGAAGCCAAGGATGGGAACTCACCCGCCAGTTCAGGGTGTAATTCTTAGTAGTCATCCTTGTGTTCCAGAACTATGTAGCCAGCGTAGGTTGACACATCTTAACTCATCAGTTTAGGGTTCCCACCGTTCTCATTGAGTACCCTTCAAATAAGGGTAACTCACAGGATGTCCTTACCCATGACACGGTATTAACACCCCTTCAGTCGGGGTAGAGATTGGACCCCAGCTTAGCCATAACCATATACATGTGGCATGTCGGTTAAGCACTACTTCCCACAGTTTCAGTATCAGTCTCAATAAAAGAACTTGGCGCATTCTTCAGATTTCAATTTATATAGGGCTGTCAGATGTAGTCATCTATATTATCAGTTTTAGTATCAGTCATAACAGTTATCAGTAAACCATATATTAGCTTACAAGTCATGCTATCACGTATTCACGGTCCTAATTTCTATATATGTGTATTTGTACTCCAACGTTCATATTAGTCAGTCAGTGTTGTTCATGCATGAAATCCTTTTTGTTCAGCCTACCTTCCTCGTATACTCAGTTCTCCAGTTGTACTGACGCATTTGCGCTATGGTGCTTTCTTTTCATGTTACACCATAGGTTCCGAGACACGAGATCTAGCCTAGCAGTAGCAGTAGCATTCCAGTCGCAGAGACACTGTGAGTCCTCATTGATTTGAGGAAAATATAATTTGATGCATTTATTTATTTCTTCAGTTCAGTTTTATGGAGTTAGTTGGAGACGTGTTCCTTCAACTCCTTATTCAGATAGTTTAGAGGCTTTTAGATTTATATTTAGATTTACGTTCAGACTTAGCTTTTAAATTGAGTTGTTTTGGGTATTTTCACCCACATGATTTTATTCAGTTTAACCTTATGGACTTACAGTTCTATGTATTCTGCATTATTATATCATGATTTGCAGTATACAGGTACAAATATCAGTCATGGGTTAGCTTGTGGTCATTCGGGTTCATGAGCACCGTGTAGCATTCTGGATCAGTGAATTGGGGTGTTAAAAACATGGTATCAGAGCCTAAGTTTCAATAGAGTCCTAGGAAGTCTGAAAGCCGCATATAGTAGAGTCTTGTACATGGGTGTGTTGCGCGTAACATTTATGTGCAGGAGGCTATAAGATGTTTTAGGAACAATCCCCTTTCTTCATTATTCATGTCATGCTAGTGAGAATAATCACAAGTTAAACTCTCAGTCTAATCCATTCTTTTCTTATTCCAGACCATGGCCCCAAAAAGAAGAAACCAGCCAGCTCCTCAGCCCAAAGATCCTTTGGGCAAATATGTTTCCCATGCGGAGTTTAGAGTCACATTTACCACACTTGCTCAGTCCATGGTTGCATAGAATGAATGGCCACCAGTCATTCCAGCCAATCCAGTGGCCAATCCCAAAGTAGCTAGGGTTCGAGACTTCACCCGGATAAACCCTCCACCTTTCCATGGGTCTAAGTATGATGAAGACCCTCAGGAGTTCATTGACCAAGTCTAGAAGGTCATTGACATCATGGGTGTTACTTCTATTGAGAGTGCTGAGTTAGCCACCTACCAGTTATAGGATGTTGCTCATGATTGGTACAAAAAGTGGAAGTCTGAGAGGCTAGATCATGCAGGCCCTATCGAGTGGGAGAAATTTGTCACGTCCTTCTTAGACAGATTCTTTCCCCAAGAGGTAAGGGAAGCCAAAGTTCTTGAGTTCATTAACGTCTAGCAGGGGAATATAAAGGTTAGGGAGTATTCTCTCAGATTTACTCAGCTAGCCAGGTATGCTCCTCATGTGGTTGCAAACAATAGAGCTAAGATGAGCAAGTTCGTATTAGGGGTCAACAATAGTGTGGTAAATGAGTGTAGGTCTGTGATGCTGATTGGTGATATGACCTTAGCCAGACTCATGACCCATGACCAACAAGTAATAGAGCATAATTTTAAGATAAGGGAGAGGTAGAACAAGAGAGCAAGGTCAGGTAACTTCAACTTTGCTCATCCCAAGTCAGATTGAGAAAATTATTCACAGTTTCGCTCTTAGTCAGACATTCCAGCTC
>NW_025867685.1:0-2062 GCF_002878395.1 Capsicum annuum
CAGTTGTTCGTATTTCATAAATCCAATAATTTAACCTCTGACTATCATATACGAATGCCCCCGGCTGACCCTGTTAATCATTACTCCGATCCCGAAGGCCAACGTAATAGGACAGAAATCCTATAATGTTATCCCATGCTAATGTATATAGAGCGTCGTCTTGCTTTAAGCACTCTAATTTCTTCCAAGTAATAGCATCGAAGGAATGACCCGACCAGTTAAGGCCACGAGTGTATCGCCGACAGAAGGGATGAGACGACCGATGCACATCATAGGCAGACCGGCCAGCCAATTCCAAAGTCCAACTTCGAGCTTTATGACTGAAACAACTTAAATATACTCTATTGGTGATGGAATTACCACGGCTGCTAGCACCAGACTCTCCCTCCAAAGGATCCTCATTAAGGGATTTAGATTGTACTCATTCCAATTACCAGACTCATTGAGCCCGGTATTATTATTTATTGTCACTACGTCCCCATGTCAGGATTGGGTAATTTGCGCGCCTGCTGTCTTCCTTAGATGTTTTAGCCGTTTCTCAGGCTCCCTCTCCGAAATCAAACCTTAATTCTCCATCACCTATCACCACCATGGTAGGCCACTATCCTATCATTGAAACTTGATAGGATGGAAATTTGAATGATGGTCGTGCGATCCATCAAGTTATCATGAATCATTACAGCAACAGGCAGAGGCCACGTCGACCTTTTATCTGTTAAATGCATCCCTTTGAGAAGTTGGGGTTTGTTTCACGTATTACCTCTAGAATTACTACGGTTATCCAAGTAGTAGATACTATCAAACAAACTATAACAGATTTAATAAGCCATTCGCAGTTTCACAGTCTGAATTTGTTCATACTTACACATGCATGGCTTAATCTTTGAGACAAGCATATGAATACTGGAAGGATTAACCAGGTAGCATTCCTCATCGACGCCGGCGTCGTATGAGCCCGGCCTGCCCATGAGGGAACAGGTGAATTCTAGGTGAGCGCAACCGTCATTTGCAAAGAGCATCGTACAAGGCAGATAGGAATCAATAAAGACCCCATGCCCACTGCGTCTACCACATCCGAGAATCCTGACCGCCGCTCATGGACCATGATCGCATGATGAAGCGAGGAAGGCCTGGGACACGATGGCGGCTGGCACCAGACTCATCCTCCAATGGATCATCGTTAAGGGATTTAGATTTTAATCATTCCAATTACCAGACTCATTGAGCCCGGTATTGTTATTTTTTGTCACTACCTCCACGTGTCAAGATTGGGTAATTTGCGAGCCTGCTAACTTCCTTAGATGTGAAAGCCGTTTCTTAGGCTCTCTCTCCAAAATCGAACCCTAATTCTCTGTCACCCATCACCACCATGGTAGGCCACTATCCTACAATCAAAACTTGATAGGACAGAAATTTTAATGATGTATCGTAGGTACGATGGGCATGCGATCCATCGAGCTATCATGAATCATCGCATCAACGGGCCAAGCTCGTGTCGACCTTTTATCTAATAAATGCATCATAGCTCGCGTCGACCTTTTATCTAATAAATGCATCCCTTCTAAAAGTCGTGGTTTGTTGCATGTATTAGCTCTAGAATTACTATGGTTATCCGAGTAGTAGATACAATAAAACAAACTATAACTGATTGAATAAGCCATTCGCAGTTTCAGAGTCTAAATTTGTTCATACTTACACATGCATGGCTTAATCTTTGAGACAAGCATATGACTACTGGCTGGATCAACCAGGTAGCATTCGCCATCGATGCTGGCAGTACATGATCCCAGCTTGCCCGTGAGGGCGCAGACGAATTCAAGGCGAGCGCGACCGTTGTTTGCATGGAGCATCGTACAAGGCAGATAGGAGTCGATAAAGATCCTATGCCCAATACGTCTACCGCATTCGAGAATCCTGACCGTCGCTCATCGACCATGACTGCAGAACGAAGCAAGGAAGGTGTTGGACACGAGGGCGGCCTTTCAATTCACCCTGCGCACAAAATGTGATGGGCTAAAGGCAATCGATAAAACTTGATAATGCCTGGGCATTAGGTATGCAA
>NW_025867686.1:0-5158 GCF_002878395.1 Capsicum annuum
TGAAGGACCTCTATGGTCTAAATTCAAGCTTGAATGGATTCACATGCTACACAAATAATTAACATGCCGTATTGGCATAGAATTTTATGGCTTCAGGATTAATCAACACATCGGAATCATGGTCTATATTGTAGTCTGAAATACGGGGCGTTACATTATCCCCCCTTAGGATCATTCATCCCCGAATGATGATGCGGGACACAGACAGACACGATTTAAAGCATAATAAAGGACTAGGAAAGATAACATAGGAATAGTACCTTCTGTCTCATCCTCCATCGAAGCAAACAAATTAGGATATCTAATTCTCATGTCATCTTCTGGCTCCTAAGTTGCTTCATCGACTTTCTGATTCCTCTACAGTACCTTTACTGAGGCTATCTCGTTGCTCCTCAGCTTTCGAACTTGGCGATCTAAAATTTCAACGGGCTCTTCTTCATAAGACAAGGAGTCTGTCACTTTGATACCCTCTACTGGAAATACCAGAGAATGATCTCTAATGCATTTCTTCCACATGGATACATGGAATACCGGATAAATGGAACCCAAATTTGCAGGCAATTCTAGCTCATAAGCAACTATACCAATCTTTTTCAGAATCTGATATGGCCCTACATAGCGAGGGCTCAATTTACCTCTTTTTCCAAACCGCATGATTCCTTTAATAGGAGAAACCTTGAGAAACACCCAATCACCAACTTTAAACTCTACTTATCTTCTCCGAACATCGGCATAGGACTTCTGACGACTCTGAGCAATCTTGAGTCATTCTCGAATGATTTTCACTTTCTCCATCGCCTAATGAACAAGATCAGGCCCATACAACTGAGTCTCACCCACTTCATACCATCCTATCAGAGACCTACATCTCCTCTCATACAAAGCCTCAAAAGGATCCATCTTGATGCTTGTATGGTAACTATTATTGTAAGCAAATTCAACCAGTCGCAGGTGATCTACCAACTACCTTTGAAATCAATGACGCATGCCCTCAAAATATCTTCGAGGGTCTGGATGGTATGCTCAGCTTGCCCATCCGTTTGAGAGTGAAAAGCTATGCTCAAATTCACTTGTGTACCTAAACCCTTCTGAGATGAAAACGGCGTACCTCTATCAAATATAATGAACACTGGTGCCCCATGCAATCAAACTATCTCCTCAATGTAAATCTTAGCATAAACCTCTCCCGAATAATTAGTCCTCACAGGCAAAAAGTGGGCTGACTTTGTCAACCGATCTACAATCACCCATATAGAATCATACTAGTTTCGAGATATCGGAAGTCCTGTAATGAAGTCCATATTTATCATCTCCCACTTTCATAAAGGCAGGGCTATCTCTTGGGAAGTACACCTGGCTTCATGTGTTCTACCTTCACTTGTTGATAATTTAAATACTTGGACACAAAATCAGCTACATCATGTTTCATGTTATTCCACCAATACAAGGTTTTCAGATCATGGTACATCTTAGTAGAGCCTAGGTGAATGACATACCTCGAAGTGTGAGCCTCATCAATGATTCTTTCTAGCAGTCCGTCAACATTCGAAACGCACAACCTACCCTGAAATCTTAGAATACCATCACCACCAATTTCAAATGACATAACCTTTTGTTGACCCACATCTTTCTTGATTTGCATCAAGATGGGATCTTCAACCTGCTTCTCCTTAACTTCAGCACAAAGGGATGACTTAGCTAACTCATGAACAATCACCTCTCCATCTTTGGAATCTAAGAGTCGCACTCCCAGATTTGTAAGGCGGTGAATATCCTTCACTATCTCTTTCTTTCCTTTTTCTACATGAGAAAGGCTGCCCATAGACAACCTGCTGAGGGCGTCGGCTACAATATTTGCCTTTCCCAGATGGTAATGCAAACTCATATCATAGTCTTTCAAAAGCTCCATCCAACGCCTTTGCCTGAGGTTCAATTCTTTTTGTGAGAAAATATACTGCAAACTCTTATGGTCAGTATAAATATCAACATGCACTCCATAGAGATAGTGCCTCCAGATTCTAAGTGCAAATACCACGGTTGCTACCTCCAAGTCATGAGTGAGGTAATTACGCTCATGCACCTTTAACTACCTAGATGCATAAGCTATCACCTTACCACGCTACATCGATACACAACCAAGTCCCACACGGGACGCATCATAATAAACCATAAAATCATCTACACCCTCGGGAAGGTTCAAAACAAGAGTAGTAGTCAGCTTGTCCTTAAACTTCTCAAAACTGTTCTCACACAAGTCAGACCACACAAACTTTATTTTTTTCTGAGTCAGTTTAGTAAGTGGAGCAGCTATGGAAGAAAAACTCCCTACGAACCTTCTGTAATACCCAGCCAAACCTAAGAAGCTCCAAATATCGATTGGAGTCGTGGGTCTGGGCCATTGTCTCACTGCTTCAACTTTCTGTGGATCCACTCTTATCCCGTCATTGGACACAATATTCCCCAGGAAGGCAATAGCATCTAACCAGAATTCACACTTAGAAAATTTGGCATACAGCTGATGATCCTTAAGGATCTAAAGAATAATTCAAAGGTGATTGGCGTGATCCTCTTTGCTCTTAGAATAGATCAGAATATCATCAATAAAGACAATGACGAACAAGTCAAGAAACTGATGGAACACTCTATTCATAAGATCCATGAAGGCTGTAGGGGCGTTAGTCAACCCGAAGGACATAACTAAAAATTCGTAGTGATCATATCGGGTACAAAAGGTTGTCTTGGGTATGTCTGACTCCCTAACTTTCAACTGATGATAACCTAAATGAAGGTCTATTTTTGAAAAACACTTGGCACCCTGAAACTGGTCAAAAAGATCATCAATCCTAGGAAGAGGATATTTAATTTTAATCATGACCTTATTCAACTGGCGGTAGTGTATGCCCATATGAAGGGACCCATCCTTCTTTCACACGAAGAGCACGGGTGCACCCCATGGGGAAACACTAGGACAAATAAAACCTTTGTCTAGGACGTCTGCAAGTTGTTCCTTTAACTCCTTTAGTTCCGCGGGAGCCATTCTATATGGAGGAATAGAAATAGGACGAGTGTCTGGCAACACATCAATTCCAAAATCTATCCCCCTATCAAGGGGTATCCCTAGGAGATCTTTGGGAAAGACTTCTGGGAATTCATTCGCTACAGGGACTGACTGCAGAGGAAGATTTTCAACTTTTGAATCGTTTACTCAAATTAGATGGTATATACAACCTTTGGAGATAAGCTTTCGGGCCCTAAGATAAGAGATAAAGTGACCTCTAGGTTCCATGAAACTCCCTGCCCATACAATTGGTTTCTTATTCAGAAAAGAAAAAGTGACCTTTTGGGTTCTGCAATAAAGGGTGGCATAACACGAATGGAACCAGTCCATCCCAAGGATGGAATCAAAATCTATCATATCAAGTTCTATAAGGTCTGCCACAGTTTTCCTACTATGAATAGACACGACATAATTTCTATACACCCTTCTAGCAACAACAGAATCACCTAGAGGAGTAGAAACAGAGAAGGGTTCTACAATAACTTCGGGCTCAAACCCGAAACCAACAGCCACATAAGGGGTCACATAAGATAAAGTAGAACCGGGATCAAGCAATACACAAACATCACGAGAGAAGATTCGTAACATACCGGTGACAACATCTGGTGAAGCTTCCGCCTCCTGGAGGTTAGTCAAAGAATATAACCGGTTGCGAACGCTCCCGGCAGCTGAAGGGGCACGCTTACGAAGAGGAGCTGTGGAGGTGGCTTGGGACTTAGCCCCCCGCCCCTCCCCCTCCACATTTCCTTTAACAAAAGGACAATCTCTCTAAAGGTGACCCACTTTGCCACAAGTATAGCAGTTTCTCCTCTCAAACCAGCACTTTCCTAGATGATTCCTTCCGCAAACCTCGCACCGCAGATAAGTACAATGTTGCTGGGACACACTGCCCTAAGACTGTGTACCTAGAGCTTTGGATCCATGAGGAGTCTGAAAACTCTGAGTTTGTCTGTCTATCGGTGGTCTGGCTGCTGGGGCGCTGTCTTCTGACTGTGCATTATTCCAAAACTTCTTTTTCTTCGACCACTTATTACCCCAGTTACCACTCTGTAGCTGACTCTGGTGATGGTCCGCAGATCTAGCTCTCTTAGCCTGTCTGTCTTTCTCTCTAGATTCAGTAATCTTTTTCTCCTACTCTTCCACCTATTGCATATGAACGGTCAGTCGAGTAAAGTTTAATTCCTTAGTCAACATAGCCCCCTGGCACTCAAGTACCAGGTTATCAGCAAGGCCAGATGCAAATTTCCTCATCCGGGCTCTCATATTACTAGTCAACTCTGGTGCATAGCGGGCTAATTTATTAAACTTCAAAGTGTACTCCTGGACACTCATACTGCCCTGCTTTAGATTCATAAACTCTTCCACTTTGTTCAACCTCAACTCCAGAGGAAAGAATCGATCAAGGAAAGCTTCCACAAATTTGCCCCAAACTATGGGCTCAGCACTCTCACCTTTTGTATCTTCCCAGTCGGCATACCACTGATTTGCAATGTCCTTGAGCTGATAGGTTGCTAGTTCCACCTCTTCAACCTCGTCCACATGCATCACCTTAAAGATCTTTTCCATCTCGTCCATGAACACCTATGGATCTTTCTCCACCTTGGTGCCAGTGAACTTAGGTGGGTTCATCTTCATAAGATGTCCGACCCTAGTAGCCTCAGACGTAATAGATGTAGACCCTACATCTTCCGATCGTTGAGCCTAATTCGCTACTAACTGTGTCAATATATGAACAGAACATCTAAATTCTGCATTTGAAATATCTCCTTGAGCAGTTGGGGGACGGTTGACATTAGTCCGCGGAGCCCGAGGTGGACTGGTCGGGACTGGAAGGACTCCCAGATTAGGGACAGGTTCTGGAGTGTGAGCTCTGTTACGGGTACGCATCCTATGGGAGGGATGGACCTCATCTGCCTGAGCATTCTGATCGATGATACGACGTGGAGGCATAACTGTGTTTCTGAAACACAAGTGAACATTGATTAGGGGACAGTTTAGACTCTGAAGCACGAACTAAATCACAAAGAAGGGAAACATTTCCTAAATGCCTAGCAGCCTCCTGCTTATAAGTGTGGCGTGCTACATACCCATAAACAGGAC
>NW_025867687.1:0-1415 GCF_002878395.1 Capsicum annuum
CCTAAATACACTTGAAGGAAGCCTACTTCTTAAAAGGGCATTTTGGACATTTTGTATTTTATTTGTAACCTAGTATAAATAGAACATTGTAGGGCTTTTAGACTTAGATTATTCATGATGTTGTAAGTCTTGAAACACAAAGAAACACAAGTCCTCTCTCCTTGAGGCACCAAAACCGAAATTAGGCATAGAGAGTGTGGAATCATTCTTGTTGATCTCATGGCTTGGAAACGTGATGCTTGGGAGGTGGATTCCGACCTTGTGTCTTCGTAAGAGATAGGTGAACGTTGTGTGTAGTGATAAGGGTCCAAGAGTGGAATATGCTCTTGGGTTCTTAAGATTATACCTTCATTAAGTCTATCTAACTATCCCTTTACTTTTATTGTAATCTTGTAGTAGTTTGTGTTCTCGTAACCGTTTCTATATCTTGTTAGTAAAACCCTGTGTTGTTCCTATCTTCTTATTGTTGTCCATCTCGCCATATTGGTGCTGTTTTGGTGTATTTACACCTTCAATATCTTGTTGTTATTGTGTTTTCATTGTTGTTGTAGTGAATCCGAGAGTGGTCACCAAAAGGGTCCTCGATTCTTCAAACTTGTGGACTGATTTGGTGTTTGTTTCGTGTTTCCCTTGTGCTTCTTGTATCAATCCTGTAGTGATGGAAAGGGTGCAGCTTGTTACCGGGATTAGTAGACAGGAATTTCCTTTGACATACTTAGGATGTCCGATCTTTTATAGCAAGCGGAACATGTCATTTTACAAAGCATGCCGATTCATTTGTTATCGGCCGTCGACCCTCCTGATTATGCAATTGAAAAATTACATAAGATTTTTGCTCAATTCTTTTGGAGCAACTCTGTGGGCGATAGAAGCAGGCATTGGGCAAAATGGTTGGAGCTGTGTTTGCCACAGGATGAAGGCGGCTTGGGGTTCAGGTCCATGTTCGATGTGTCCAAGGCTTTATTTGCCAAATTGTGGTGGAACTTTAGGACGAAGCCATCCTTGTGGAGCGCTTTCATGAGCAACAAGTATTCTAAGAAGATTAATCCGGTTATTGTATTATGGAAGGAAGGGTCACACGTTTGGAGGAAAATGTTGGAAGCCAGGGATTTGATTGAGCATCAAATTTACTGGAAGCCCAGGATGGGATCTTGTCAATTTTTGTTTGATAACTGGACGGGGCTGGGAGCATTATATCACGTCACTCCATCTCATTTTTATTGTGATGAGTCGATTCTTAATGTGGCTGCTGTCGTGAGTGATAATAGGTGGAACGGACAATTGTTGAGGAACATTTTGCCTCCTCATTTAGCTGAATACATAATAGAAAATATCCAAGTTCCATCACAGTTGCAGGAACTGGATACACCATACTGGATGCTCGAGACCACCAGAGAATTCTCTGTAAAATCTGC
>NW_025867688.1:0-3588 GCF_002878395.1 Capsicum annuum
GTTAAAATACGTTCATGTTAGTTACTATATTGTAGAATTATTCGAAGAATAATATGTTACAAAGTTTATTAGCAAAGAGGGAAAGGAGAAAAGTCACTAAGGACTATGCCATCCTAAAGGTGAAACCGGTAAGGCAAGAAAGTTGTGATAGGGGAGTAGCTAGAGTAAAGGTATTGTTTAAGGAAAAAGTATCCAGACTACTATGTTAATAGTGACAGAGTAACATAATTATTTAAGAATAATCTAGTACATAGTAATCTAAAATAATCATATTTTGTTATGTATATGATTGAAGGAAATATTTTGAAATAGCATCATATGAAAAAGAATGACTACCTACTTATCCGATTAAATGATAGATAAATTTAAAATACTTGTTTTGTATGTACTTAAGGATATAGAAATAGTAGATATAAGAAACATCATATGGAAAAAAATATTTGATAAATATACTATGACTAGAATAAATTACATGCCACACCTACCTACCTACTTCTATATATACCTACATGCCAAACCTACGCATCAACCATGATAAACTACGTAGAATATTGGAAAATGGATATAAAAAAATATACAATTAATAGAAAAACTAATGAAAACAAATTTAGAAGAATATATATGAGAACTAAAAATATAAAATATATAGAATACCTTAACGAAAATATGGAAGAATTAAAAAGATTAAAACAAACAATTAAAGAATATTATGAAAGGGCAAATGACAGATAACTTTAAAATATTTGTTTTATATATACTTAGAGATATAGAAATTATAGACATAAAGAAAATAATATGGGAAAAGATATGGAATTATGAAGAAGAAGAGTTATAAGTGCTATAGAAAACTTACACCTATATAATGAAAGTTACTGCTCATATTTAGACCGTTATTATTCAGATAGATATTATATAAATTAAAATTATTAGAATATATTAAAAGAGTTAGAGAAAAATAAGTTGGCTATACGAATAAATTAATCATAGAAACCAGCTTAGAAGAGGAAGAAAACAATTAAAAGAAAGATTAATTTGGATAGATAAAACCATAAAATAACTAGAGTTAAAAGATACTTTAGAATATGATTTAGACATAGAATTATTCATAGAAGAAAAAGACAGGATAATTAACGAAATAGATAACCTAGAATTTAATATCAGATATAATACAATTAGAATAAATTATTACAAAGAAATTTGCAGTATTACAACTACTTTAGGATAAAATTATAAACTACGAATACTTAGAATATTGGATAAAAGATATGGAGGAAATAAGATTAACAGAAATACTTATGAAAGAGAATCTACTTGACTATCTAAAAACTAGAAATATGAAACATATAAAATACCTTAAAAATAATATAGAAGAATTAATAAGGTTAAAATAAAAAACTAAGGAATATTATAACATAGCATTTCAATTAACATGATAAAAGTAGTAAGTATTAATTATCTACTAGTTATCCACGCAAATTACCCAAGTTATCCGCACCCACCTACAATTGGCATGTCTAAATCATATTCTAAACTATCTTTTAACTCTTGTTGTTTTATGGTTTTATCTATTCAAATTAATCTTTCTTTTAATTGTTTCCTCCTCTTCTAAGTTGATTTTTATAATTAATTTCTTCGTATAGCCAACTTTATTTTTCTCTAACTCTTTTAATATATTCTAATATTTTTAATATGTATAATATCCATCTGAATAATAACTGTCTAATTTTTTATTTTCGTCTGGGAATTGTAATTTTGGTAATTCTTTACAAAGTATTTTTATTTTCTGACAGAAATCTTAACAAATATAGAAAAGTTAGAAATCAATGAAAAACAAGAAGTAATTAATAAAGAAAATTTAGAAAATATAAACACGAAAATAAATACTCTTGATAAAGAAGACGATGAAAATATAATACCTAATACATCATAAATAAGAAAACCTACATATCATTATAAAGATATGTTTAAGAAATTAAACCTAAAAAATGAATATAACAAATGGACACCAAAACAGATAATTAATAAAAATTATAACTTCTTAGACTTAGACTGTGTAATAGATGTAGATAAAACGATACGATTATGGATAGGATATATAGTCAAACAATTATTAGACAATGGTATAAATGCAATAGATACATCAGAATATATAGAAAGAACACTAATAGGAACAACAATATTTTGATTTTTAAATTTAACTGGAGAAGGTAAAAAGGTATTAAGAGATGATAAAAAACATGGAAGGAACAACAGTAACTAAACTAACACCTATAGACATAATGATAAAATATGAAATAGCTATAAGAGATATCTTGTTATATACAATATATGGCTCAAATGCTAATAAACATTTATATAATGAACATAATTCAAAATATGCTTTTATTAATATCTCTGTTCGTCCAAGGTTTACATATTTTATTGGGTCCTTAGGTTATCTATTTTGTTAATTATCCTGTCTTTTTCTTCTATGAATAATTCTATGTCTAAATCATATTCTAAACTATCTTTTGACTCTTGTTTTATGGTTTTATCTATTCAAATTAATCTTTCTTTTAATTGTTTTCTTCCTCTTCTAAGTTGGTTTCTATGATTAATTTCTTCGTATAGCCAACTTTATTTTTCTCTAACTCTTTTAATATATTCTAACATTTTTAATCTGTATAATATCTATCTGAATAATAACTGTCTAAATATGACCAGTAGCTTTCATTATATAGGTGTAAGTTTGGTACGTTGGTGGTAAACAAAGAAAATACAAAATTCAATTACAACAAAGGAAATTTGGAAACTAGTATTAAATATATTAAATTTTACATTTACAATTGAAGTAATCAAAACTAACAAAAATGTCATTGCAGATTACAAATCAAGACAAAGCTACACAGACTGATATAATAGAAGATGATGCTTTAGAAAAGATACTCAAAACTCTAACTACGCTTTCAATGAAAGTGGACAGTATGAGTAATGAAATAGAAAAGCTAAAGACTAATGAAGTTAAACTGAAGTCTAAAGCTATGAAATAGATAACTCAGCAGTGAGCAGAGCTATGTCGATCGAAAGACATCAAAATTCCAGAGCTAAAAGGAGACGTTGGGACACTCCATAAAACCCATAACGTTTATCGATCTACAATTGCAGGTACAAGCAAAGGAGTTAGTGGACAAAGATATCAGAACATGAACATGAATAAGATATTTGAAAAACCATTTATACCCAAAATACAAAAAGACCCCTTGTTCATGCCCCCACAAACTACCACATATCGAGAAAGTTTAAACCGATAATGGATTTTGACACTACTCAATCTAGAAAAACAATCAACTGCAAGAGCAATTAGGAAGGGATTTATTTCAGAAGAATTATTAACAAGATATTGCAAAATGATAGGACACAAATATCCAGACCATCTATGTTCGAGATGTAATGGAGAAGATAATATTATCCCAGAAGTTCAACTAGAATAAAATAAGATAAGAACGAAGAAGGACAGCTGGAAGATACACAACAAAAGATATAAAGCAACACAGATAGATGAAAAAATAAAGACAAGAAGACAAAGGCATTAAAGTTAAGAAAGCGACA
>NW_025867689.1:0-1715 GCF_002878395.1 Capsicum annuum
TGTAGCTCTACTCTAAGAAATCGAACTTATCTCACCTCTTACCCCTCCGACTGTAAGGTACAAATCTGTCCGAAAAAGCCTTAGTAAATTGATCTTAAGTCATCTAGGGAGAATCAAGAGATCTACAATTAACAAGTGCACTCCACCAATCTATAGTTGCATCTCTTAACTTATAAGTAGTATAAGCAACCCCATTCTACTTAAGCAAACAAAGGTTTTACAATATCTCAAGACAATCAATCAAGAACTCATAAGCATCCTCGCTTAAAATAAAACTGAATTTAGGAGGACCCAAGAAAGTGAATTTCTTAAGCCTTTATTGATCCTCAAATAACATAACTGTACTCGCAATAATAGAAGACATAGAGAATCTGGGTGGCTGAGATCCCACCTGAGGAGTTAACATAGATGAAGGTTGAACTCTTGACCTCAAAATACCATACAAAGATGGAAGCATAAAAGGAATACACTCAAAGTAATGGAGTTCCATAAGCATATATCAATACCACTGGAGGATCTGCACTTGAAGACGGAGGAACACCAAATATATTCTTTCAGAAAAAAGTGAAATATTATATAGAATGCAAGGTATAAAAGGACCCATAGGATAAGGAACAAAATTGAATAATTTTTCTAAAGATATCTTATTACCTCTCGAATATAGATATGAACATCTATGTACCAATTAGTAAGACTCAATTCAAAACTTTGTTCATAAACTGTTGAGACCAATGAACCTGGTTGCTCTGATACCAATCGTTATGACCCAAAAACCAAGGGTCATGATGGCACTCATTGCAATAATCTTGACAAGTAAGCCTATTAGCCAAACTGATATAACATAAAAACCAATACCAATATTTAAGATAAGGCTTCTTGAGTGAAGTCAAGACATATAAACATGATAATAGTAGAAATATAATCACGGATAACAAACTAAAAGCCAAAACCTGGTGTCATAGTGTAAGAACTACTAAATTTATCATGAGTGTCAAAGATAAAATAATAGTTAAAAAGGATCAAAACTTTATTTTAGAACACATCAAATAGTGCCTCTAAATTTATAAGGCAAACACAATAGCTGTAAGTTTTAGATCATGGGTAAGGAAATTCTTTTCATGGGGCTTAAATTTTCTAGAGGAATAGGTCATAACCATACCCATATACATCAAAATGAACCCTAAACAAACTCTAGAAGCATCACAGTACATAAAAAATCCATCTGAACAATCTGGAAACATCAAAACTGAGGTTCTGGTGAGTCGCGTCTGCAACTCCTGAAAACTCATCTTACAAGAATTTGACCACTAAATCTTAACTTTTTTTAGAGTCATTCTGGACATAGGGGATGCAATAGATAAAATTCTTCAACAAACCATCGATAATAGCTGACCAAACCCAAGAAACTCCTGATATCTGATAAAGAAATAGGTCTGAGATAGTTTTTCACTACTTTGGTCTTTTGAGGATCAACTCTAGTGCCATCACCTTAAGATAGTATTGTAGAGTCTCAGAGCCCATCAGTTGTGCATGGTGCATGTTACTCTATACATCCAGGGGCCACAAAGATGTACTGTGATCTATGGGAAATTTATTTGTTGAGTGGGATGAAGAGGGATATTATAGAGTTTATAGCTAAGTGATCCACTTACCAGTAGGTTAAGATTAAACATCAAAAGCCTTGCGGGTTTATACAGGAGTTTAGTATTCCCACT
>NW_025867690.1:0-4250 GCF_002878395.1 Capsicum annuum
AATAGTTAGAAGAAAGTCATGACAGAGGCAGAGGTATAAGATTTCTGAAGGAAAATACCGACTAAAGAGTATTCTGTTATGAAGAAACTGAAGAAAACTCCTGCCCAAATCTCCTTGTTGTCATTATTGATGAATTCTGAAACTCATAGGAGTGCTCTAGTGAAGGTTTTAAATGAAGATTATGTGCCAACTGATATGACTTGCGAGGACTTTTCAGCTCTGGTGGGACAAGTGTTGGAAGCTAATGCAGTCTCCTTTCATAAAGATGAGTTGCCGCCTAAGGAGTGTACACTCCGGAAAGGTGACCATTTTTGGGATACCGAGCTGCCTCGTTGTGTTAAATGATAGGTACTATAGAAACTATATCCTTCCATCCATAGTTGACTACTTGGGGTTGTTTCGCGAGCCTTTACTTGTTCCATATTTCTTGGATGGGTTTAAGGTTACCGAAAGGGTCAAAGTTGACTTCTCCCAATTTGAATACTATGAAGAGGTATGGTGCAATATTTTTCCATTGACATACGGTCAAGTATGCTTAGGTGCCGATTAGTTTGCTCAACATAGAGTTCCAAATGTGCAAAATTGGCCTAATATTGTAAGAGACTGGTGGGGAAATCACCTCGTGACATACATGCTACCCAAGCCGCAAAGAGAAATGAATACTTACTCCAATCCAAATGCTTATGAGATACAAAAGATTGAGAGGAGTAAGGTATGCAAGGTGGTAATCCGAGAGAGGAAAAAGGAGAGGTTGTGTGTAGCGAAGTGAGGGGATTGCCACCAAACCGAGCTAATATTATTTTTCCTTCTATTTCTAAGGACATTTGTGTAGGTATCGACATGTCAAGTGAAGGAGAGCAATGCCAAAGTAAAGTTGCTGCCCAAGCTTGTGGAGGACCTTCACAACATAGCAAAAGAGATCCGACTCAAGAACTTCAAGGTAAAATAGCTAATTCTTACACTTTTGTGTATGTAAATGATAATTGTGTGGCTAGTGGCCCATTAAGTGTGAGTAGTATCTTACTTACTTGTGAGTCTAATAATTCTTTACCTTTTGTTGATGATGTACATATTGTGAGTGTGGATATACTAGTTGATCCTATTAATGACCAAATTGACTCTTCTTGTAAGATCAATTGATGTCTACCTAGTGTTGAAGCCTATATGTTGAATGGAAGTATATCGTCTTGTGTAATTGGTATTGATCAACCTATTTGTGAAAATTGTCCACCACTTGAGTATGTGTGTGATGTGATTAATCAAACTCAAATGAGTGAATTATTTAAAAAAGTTGGTCAACAAAAGGGGAGTGAACCTGAGAGCTATTCTTGGGACAATCTTGTGCTTGAAACTGCTTTGAAACTTGATATTGATCTCTTAGAGAGTGAGGAGCTTGCTTGTTCCAAATCTGCCCGTGGGTTGGATCATGCACTCTTTAGGTATAATGTCTTGTTTGAAAATGATATAAACACTCCTAATGAGCCTAGTGGTGAAAAAGATGGTATAGCTTACCTTGGAGGCTATAGCCTATATGTTAACCCACTATGGTGTGACAACATTCCTCCTAAAGATGGAAATCTCTTCTTAAAAGATGAGAATACTCTTAAGGGTAAGGAATGTGTAGTCTTGGAAGTTACTCCTCCTACTTTGTGTGACTTTATTGTAGAGACTACTCATGGTGATGATTGGGAAACTAGTAGTGAGTACACACATGAGGGAACCTTAGTAGAAGTTGACTTGAGTGATACTTTTCTCTACTCTCTATTTTCTTTCGATGATATGTATGCTATTGTAGAGAGTATGTCATTTAGTTTGGGTAGAGACCACGAGAAATGAGAGTGTTGTCTAGACCGGTGTCTGTGGCCACTCTTCCCGTTTACCCTGGTGCTAAATATAGAAATGGTGATGTTGGTGTACCCAACTTGTTTCTTGGTCTACATGACAAACAAAGTGTCACTCTTGGTGAATCCCATAACCAAATCCTTCGTACATCTTTCATTGAGTTTTTAATATTTTATTCAAAGGATCCTTGGTTATATTGCAAATATGTGTAACCTTGGCATGTTGAGATGATTTGTTGTGCTAACCCTAACCGTCATGCCGTAAGGAGTTTGTATTTGTTTGTTCTTTCTTCGATTTTGCAAAGTTTGGATTCGAGGTCAAATCCTTTTCAAGAAGGGGAGGATGATACGAGACAAATGGTCATCTTATCTTTTAATGAAATCTTTAGAGGCCAACACATAAAGGCTGAAGACTTGGTCACCTCGAGGATACAAGAACATGCATGGAGGACCCGTTTTGAGCATGCCATTAAATAAACCCGTGTGTGGAACATTGCGTGGGGGCTTACATTTGATGCCAATTTGAGACTATAAGTTTTGAAGTGTGACCCCATGGTTTTGGAGCATTTAAGAAGCACCCTTCATTAAGGGTATTTTGGGGTTTGCACATGTTAAATAAACAACCCATGACCTCCCCTTTCATTAAGGGAATTTTGGTCCATTATACTATGTAATAAGCTAGGCTATATATAGTCTCTTATTAGGTCTTTTCTCATTAGTTGTTTAATGATGAGAATATGAGACATTGAAAATCCTCTCTCTTGAGAGTAGACCACTTTAGTGTAGTTCTTACTTAGGGTTTGGACTAGCCATTGTAGCTTAGGGCTTGGAAAAGCCAATATTGTTCTTTGCTTGGAAACGGTGGATCTTGAGGTGAGTTGATTCCCTTGGTGGTCACCGTAAGAACTTGGTGCTTGTTAACTTATTTTGTAGAGGTTTTATAGTTTGATACACTCTTTAGTTGCTACCTAATGAGTTCTCTTTGTGTCAAGTTACCTATCCTTTTATTGTTTTAAGTTTGTGTTTGCTTCTTGTATGGTATTGTTGTCTTGTTGTTGCGGATTTAGGAGTGTTGTTGTGACTGTTTACGGACTATTTTGGTGTTGTAGATACCATTTGGTATCATCTTCTCTCAACTCTCTCTCTCTTCCTCTCTTAGAAATTGAACTTTCGCCGCTACCTCGTCACCGACCGATGAAGCCCAACGCTCATTGTCGCCTCTATATCCCTCCTAATTCACTCCTCTCTCACACTGATGAGCCTCGACGGACATGACTATAGACAGGCATCCCGTCAAACCCCACCCATGCTATCGACGCCATCAGCATCGATAAACCAGCCGAGCTACCACTGCCAAACCAGACCCCTCGCTCGTCGTAGCTGCTCAACCATGTAGCCACCACTCCGCCATCTCTTTCCCTCATTTTCATCTTTTATACGACCAAATGGAAACAATGGGAAACCCTTCTGCCGCCTCACCGCTACTTGCTCCGATCAAGTATTGCCGAAAAATTAATGGGTTCTTGAGAACCCATCGCAGGTTTAATATGATTAAGCACTTTGTTAAAATCTTTGTGATTTGTGTTTGATTAATCATGTATGCTGTCACACATGAAAATTTCCCAAATCTTTGATATTTTTCTACAACTGAAGCGATTGTGTTAGTTTCTATGTCATCTTGAGTTGGTTTAATTACCTTTCTTTTGGCCATTGGGAGGTGTATAAGATAATGGAGGGTAAAATTCAATAACTACATCTAACAAATTGTAGTTGGTATACATTGTTTTGGAGTTTTGGATAGTGATTTTAATGCAAAAGACAGAACTGCCGTCCATCTACTCAATTCTATTATTATTCTTCAAGAAAAAGTTTGCCCTTTTTGTATGATTCAAAATTGGAATTCAAAATGTTCTTTTTCTAATTTAGAGAGAGTGACTGAGGGAGGGCTCTCACTTACACTATTGTGCATACATGAAATCAGATGTCTAATGCTGAGAAAATGACAAAAATGAAATAGGTCTAAAATAGTCCTGACAGGTGTACTCTAAGCTAGCGTTTCATCATAAATTTTGTATTAAATTTTAAAAATTTAGCTTCAAATACTGTGTTGATCTAAAATTTGATTTGACTTTAAAAAATCTATCTTCAAAATGGATATATAGAAGAATTATATCCTCAATTTTAGTTAGAGATATCGAGCTCAAGAGTTGAATATGAATAGCTTTTATTTAAACATTTTACTCTCAATGCCATACTTATATATATATATATATATATATATATTTGTTGATTCAAATTCAATCGGACTCCAATACTTATATACTCAAATTCAAATTCAATCGAGCTCCAATATATATATATATATATATATATATATATATATATATATATATATATATATATATATAT
>NW_025867691.1:0-1678 GCF_002878395.1 Capsicum annuum
TCCTTCTCTAGCAGAAAAAAGAAAAGAAAAAGATAGTACTGTTTTCATCAGCATTTTGGTCAATCCCTGATGCAAAGTAGTCATTTCTTCCTCTTTCTAATTATTGTATTACAAATAAAGCCACAAGTACATAGAACTGGGGAGGAAAAATCTACAAACCTTATTTTATTTTCTTATTAACGAAAATAGCTAGATTTATTAATTAGCCAAATCAAAAGAGATTTTAGCCGGGTTTATACCGTCTTTCTCAAGATATAGTAGTCCCATCACGTAGCCCCTTCAAGCTACAACTACTGCAACTACAACCCCATTTTATCATCTATTAATTCATTCCACACCCCCTCTCATTCTATGCAATATGAAAACAAACTATTCTTTCAAAGTTTATCATCATGACCATATTTACTGACAACAACAACAACTAGTTTCCTTGATTGAAGATTTGAGTCTTTACATCTTAGCTGACAACACTGAAACTGTTACTAATTGCACTGGTAACACAATTTTTTTTATAATATTATCGAAATTGAAGAAATTAGGCCAAAATCGTACCCAATACCTAGCTTATGTCAAGAGAAAATTTTAAAATAGCGACAGAAAAAATTATGTCAAAATCCTCAGTCAGAAGAATACACAAACCTTAAAACTTTCAAATTCAACTAAGTTAGCTCTTAAACAACAAAGATTTCTAAAACAGCAATGCTAAAAAATGTTGAAATGCCGACTAGTCAGAGTTTCGATCGTCGTTAACTTCTCTCCTTTCCAGCGCCGGTTAATTCACCTATCAACAACTGAAATGCTAAAATGCTAAGTGATGAGTTTCAATTCATCGGTCACCGAAGAACAACAATGGTTACAGAAAGTCTAAAGTTTCCCTTTAGTTTATCACTGTAGAAATTTATCAACAACCGATTCTGGTTTGAGATACTACCACGGCATCTTGAGCAAGCATGAGATGATAAGCACTTTTGGGAGGCACATGGTCAATCCCCAATTAGACGATGAGCACTTTTAGGAGAAAGCGTGAGACGATTCTTCAACTAGGACCGATTTCAATTTAACAATCGATTCTGATTCGATTAGTCACTTCTGAAAATCCCATCAATTATCAATTATTGAAGGTTTTTGTTAAAGCGACATGGTCGATCTTTTGAAATTGGTTTTTTGATGAGAAATAAAGAGAGGTTTTTGATATATGTTGTACTGAGAAAGGAAAAAAAATGTTCTTTTGGCAGACTTAATGAAATATTATGGAGGAAATTAATAACCGATGCAATAGATTATGATTCCTCATTAAATGTTGTCATAGATGCTTGTATGCCAACGGTTTTAAAAAGTGTTGCTATATCTATACTTATTGCAATGGTTTATTTTCAGTAGCGACGGTCATAACGCTAATAGAACTATTATTTTTGAAAACGTTGTCATCAATACTCTATAGCAACGAATTCGCAACCGTCGCCAAAAAATCTGTTGCCTTAGGCCCGATTTCTGGTAGTTATCCTCATGGCAACCATTGAAAAAAAAAGTACGCATAACAATATTAATTGACATAAAATTTGAATTTATCATTGAATTAAAGTTTAATATATTGTTATAAAAATTTTCATAACAGATCTGATATGAAAACCTTTAAAGAAAAAAGAAGAAAGGTCAATAATCTGCGATAATCATTATT
>NW_025867692.1:0-2205 GCF_002878395.1 Capsicum annuum
TAAACAAATAACATTTGGATATAAAAAAAGAATCTTCAAATTAAAAGCTGACAAACAAGTTAAGAGAATTAATGCACTAGAAAGTTAAAAGGATCATCAATATGAATCTCCTTGTTAATTCTAAGATTTTTTTTGTCCAATGTAAAATCTTATTTGTAGGTACTTGATGTAACATATGAATATGGAAAGTCAATTTGATGTTGGCGCGGAGCCAGGTAGGATCGAGTGGGTTCATTCGAACATCAAATTCTCTTCGACGAAAAATTATATTTTTTTATACATGCATGGTATAAATTATTTTCTATGTGTTTTTAGCTTCTTCGTGTGTTTACTGTTTCATATTTTAAATATTTTAGTGAAAATTCTGACTCCCGCACAGATGATTCCATGCAAAGTGTAATTGCCAGGAAATCTTCTTGTCAATTTCAATGTGGATTTCATCAACTTTCAATTGATCATATCTTTTACTTTCCTTCTCTTCTCTCCTTTTTTTTATAAAAAAAAAAAAAAAAAAAGGACTTAATATTTTCCTACTGAATTTCAATTTTCATGTGCATTCATGTTCTAGATTTATTTCATAGTACAATTTATATAACAATATCTAAAACCAAGAGTTTTGGTAACTTATGAATCTTTTAAATTATGATTTCTTTTGAGAAAAAGAAAGAATTTTATGAGAAAATGTTAGAACACAATCATGTTCAAGCTAAAATATTCCCCTAAATTCAATTTCTACTTATTAGTAGATTGAGAGGCGGATTCAGAATTACAACCTGATTCATCTATAAAATCTGCTAATTTCAACAAATTAAACAGTAGATATAAACGTCCTATATTTTTAAAAAATACAGCAAGATTCAACACTTAAAACTTTAAAACTCGAATGGAAAGTGCTTAAATTCAGAATTGTGGGCTGATTCATCTGAACCAAGTGTTGAATCACGTAATATGAATAGTCCATTTTGTGTAATTCACTTGTGGTTCTCCTTGCTTTATATTATTTTATAATCTCATACTTTGTATTATATATCTCTATTTATCATATGGAAAATGATTTGCAAAATTAAAATTAATTAAAATAAAAGAGAGAGAGAAAGTGAATCCAAATAAGATCCTAACGATTGAACAAGATCTCTTGTTGTATAAGTCAAGAGTCTTTGAAGAAGACTTGCTAGTCAACCATCTAAGGATTCAAAATTTAAATTTAATAATATTCAATATTTAAGATTTTTAATATCGACCTCATCACATTAGACGTACATACATCTGAAAATGTGAATTCTAAATTAGACTATTTTTTTAAATTTTTTTTTAGTAATTTCTCCATGTATTTCTATATATTTGAATGGGAAAAGAGTAAGAATTATACCTAAATTTTGGTGAAATTTGTTGTAAAACGTCTCAACTTTGTGGGGGTCTTATGACCTCCTCAGCTATTTATTATCATATTTCTGTAACATATATTTATCCAATTGGACTATTTCAGACCCTTCCGCGCTCAATGTGCGTGTATTCATGTAGCGGTCCGATTGAGCAAATACATACCATAAAAATACGGTAATAAATAGTGGAGAAACGTTGATTGGTTGGTTATTCTTGATATTGTCTCACAGCATCCAGCCTGTTAAATGTCTTGTCTAACAATGTGATTTGCAAGGTGTGTCCCAACAACCAAAAGTAAGAAAAAAAAATTAAAAGAAAACAAAATAAATATCACATATATAATTGCATGTGATCATATGGAATATTGGTTCTTGAAAATTAACAATACACAAATAAGACCAAAAAAATAAATATAGTATGGATAGCATGATTATTTGTGTCTGTTATTTCTATTTCTGTTATGTCATCTATATGCTGTCTACTACTCTTTATCTTGAGCCGGAGGTCTATTGAAAACAACCTCTATACTTCTTCGGAGGCAGCGATATAGACTGCGTACATCTTACCTCCCAGACCCCACTTTGTGAGAATACACTGGGTCTGTTGTTGTTGTTGTTTGAATAACATGATTATTTGCTATTTATGCAAACATTATTCAACAATCTTCGAAGTCAATTAAGGCGTGCAATGAATTATACCGTATAAATAAGATAATTTATTTTGTAAAGGGGTTCAGATTTTGCTTTAAGATCAATTCAGATCCCATATTATCGCTATATGTAACATTTTCTAATATTTTTTTATTAAATTCTGACTCTATCG
>NW_025867693.1:0-6586 GCF_002878395.1 Capsicum annuum
CCCTTTTGAAACTTAAAAATAATTTTTTTCTTGGTTAATAAAGGGGTGTGGCATCTCTGGCGACTTTGCTGGGGAACCTTTTCAGAATTCGAGCTTATTTTTGCAGTTATATCGGCTTAGTTTTGACATTATGAGTATAAAGACATTGTTTGTGTTATTGTTTGTATTTTTTTATCGTTGTTGAGTGCCTACGTGCTATGTGTTTACAGTTTTTCTCTTATGTGTTACCGCTTTATATCTGACATCATTTGCATAACTCGAATCAATTCTTTCTGCAACAAGTTCTGTAGTACACACTATGTACACGATCTATAGTTGAGTCACCCTTATTTTTAAGAGGCGGAGCCATCGGCTGGTATGAGGTGGGTGAAAAGCTATTGCAGCCACTATCGACCATATGCTCCCCCGAACAACCTTGTTAGTGAACCCCAGTGTAGGTCAGCCTTTAGGTCATTCTTATTTACATCATATTGAGATTTAGTGGGACCCACGTGGCCCTTTGACTCACCTCTAAAGCATTTTTATGTGCTAAATGTTGCATTTTTGCGGGTAACGAGGTCATTTGACAAACTGATTTGGGCAAAAGCATAAGTTAGAAGCAAAGTGTGTAGGCAAGAAATTGTTGAAAAAAAAAAGAGTGAAAAAAAAAGAAGAGATTTCGTAGTTTTTTTAGAGTTTTTTTATGGCTTTTGTTCTTCACAATCTAAAAATTCAAAAAGATTTTTACCTTTTGCACTCATTTCTCAAAAACAAAAACATTAACAAAAAATTTCCTTTGTCTAGTTTAGCATGCATTCACAATTCGAAAACTTCAAAAAGATTTTTCATTCATAGGAGTTTTTATACATGAAAAATGCAAAAATAAAATAAAAAATTGTAGGAGTTTTGTACATTTCACAAAAATACCAAAAGGATTTTTCTTTCATAGTTGTTGGTATCATTTTTATGTGAAGTGTCAAATTGAAAACTCAAAAAGATTTTATTGACGTTTGCATCTTCTGTTTGTGCTCGTGTCTCTCAAGTCAGGGTGTTGGTTATTTAATCCTTAATTTTTCAATCTGGACGAACTACGCACCCCTGATTCTCCTCTTTCAGGAGTGAGATACGTAGGCAGCCTATTGTTAGTTCGGGGATCTTATTTGAAAAATTCTAAAAGATTTTCTCCACTCTTTATCTGGAGTAAGTGTTCATATACATCTT
This sequence comes from Capsicum annuum, assembly GCF_002878395.1. NCBI lineage: Eukaryota > Viridiplantae > Streptophyta > Magnoliopsida > Solanales > Solanaceae > Capsicum > Capsicum annuum. The sequence goes on from NW_025867693.1 coordinate 1,201, forward strand.
TAAAAGAAAACAACAAAAAGATTTTCCTTTTATAGGTTCAAGTTTTATTTTTGTATGAAATGTAAAATTGAAAACCCCAAAAGATTTTCTTTGGTGATCATAGATGTTATTTTGTATAGGGATGTTAAGATGAAAAATTCAAAAAAGAATTCGTCAATTTTTTTGACAATTTGTTATTTTCTTTTTCTTTTTAAAGTTTCAAGAAAAAGAAAAAGAAAGAAAAAAAGAGTTTAATTGGCCATTTTGGCAAGACTTCACAAACTACGCACACCTGATTCTCCCCTTTCGGGGGTGAGATACGTAGGCACCCTTTTAGGGTTCGGTGATCTTTTCAAGAAAAAAAGAGGTTTTGAAAAATTATTGAACTCTAACGCATTTGCTATCTCTTGTCCAGTTAGTTTAAGGTGGTTGACTTGTGGCATTTTGGATGGTCCTGCATATTGCTCCAAGTCACAGAGAAAGTTATGGCCAACAAGGATACCGTGTTAGTTGTCACTAATCAGATAGGGGGTTTGGGGAATAAGAATGTAGGAGCTAATGAAGAGATTCGGAAATTAAGGCAGCAAATGATAGAAATGCATCGAGCTTGGGATAATGGGTTGTCGTCTCCTTCATTTCCCGCTGATAATCTGGAATATCTTTCTAGTTTGCCTCCAGTGTCACATGCATAATTTCCTATTTTGGTCGACACGCCACAACATGCATTAGGACCTACTCCGGGGCAACAATATCCAAACACTTCTAATATTCATTTCCCCACTCCTCAATACAAAATTACCAGATGCTTGGCTCTTCCTGCTATTCATGTTTTTGCAACCCCACTCTCGTCTGAAGCTTATGCTTTTAATGTCATCCAACGATTGTGATTCCTTACTCTATAAGCGACCCTATATTGAGTATTTTTCTTGATCAGTGTTATGCTCCCGAGCCCACATTTAAATTGACTGGTCCTTACGACTGTGCTCAACCACCTGAATTTTCTCCTAACACAGAGAAGACTGTCATGACAGAAGAACAAGAGAAAATGGCCAGAAAATTGAGATGTTTGGAACTGACTATGAAAAACTTGCAAGGACTTGAGGGGTATAGAAGTGTCTCATATAAAGATTTGTGTATGTTTCCAAGTGTACATCTTCCTCTTGGTTTTAAAATGCCGAAGTTTGAGAAGTATGATGGACATGGCGATCCTGTAGCATATTTGAGACGCTATTGCAACCAGCTAAGGGGCGCTGGAGGGAAAGATGAATCACTCATGGCATATTTCGGTGGGAGTCTTTCAGGTCTAGCTTCATAATGATTTGTTGACCAAGACATCGAGAAGTGGAACAACTGGGATGACCTAGCTAATAAATTTGTGCAACAATTTTAATACAATATAGAGTTGATTCCTGACGAGAAATCCCTGACTAATATGAAGAAAAAGACTACTGAAACTTTCAGAGAGTATGCGATTAGATGGCGTGAACAAGCTGCTAGGGTGAAACCGCCAATGAAAAAAAGTAAGATAGTGGAGGTGTTTATTCAAGCACAGGATGAAACATATTATCAACACTTGTTACCTACATTAGGCAAGCCATTTATTGAGGTCCTCAAAATGGGGGAGATAATAGAGGATGGAATTAAGACCGGCCGCATTGTGAGTTTTGAAATATTGAAAGCGACTACTCAAGCAATTCAAAAAGGTTTGGGAAGTGTCAGAGGGAAGAAGTATGAGAAATATGCATCTACCATTGTAGTTGGACAATAAGCACGGGCAAGAGGACCACACCATCGTTAACCACAGGCTCAAACCCAAGTTTATGCCCAAGCTCCACAAAATATTTTCTAAAATCCATTATATTCCATCCCCCACCTCCATATCAAGTGTATAATGTGCAGCCATATGTTCAACCTCTATCTTAACCACACTGGCGTGCACCAACTCTGTCGAGTCATCCTCTAACTCCACATACATACCGAAGCCCTTCTAGGCCTGGTTTTTTATTTAAGCCAAATGATGAAATGAGACAGAAGTTGAAGGATAGTTTCACACCAATCGGAGAGTCGTATGGAAGTTTATTCCCGAGATTGGTACAACAGGGCATGATCACTCCTCTCCTTGGTATACTCCTGACCCACATTAAGAAGTTTTGATGATAATGAACGATGTGCATATCATTCTAATGTTCAGGGTCACAGTATTGAAGATTGTTGTTCTTTGAAAAGAGAAATAGAAAAGATGATTCAAGATAAATCAATTATGGTGCAGATATTGACAGTGAGAAAAGTTCTAGTCATGCTGATATGCAAAAAGTGGCTAAGATGTCAGGCTGAGCAATTGAGAAGTCACCCCTCTATCTATTAGGAAGAGGTCAGGTAGCCTGTTTTGTTTTATTTTCTGTTATCCGAATTATTTCAGGGTTGTAGTTCGGGATCTATCTTGTTTTGTCCTTTTGTCGTTATGTTTAAATCCTTCTATCTTTTATTTTAATTAAATGGAGTGTCCCTTTTTCCTTTGTGTTTTAAATTTATGTTGTTTGTTTATTTTCTTTACATAGTACATTTTACGTTGATTCTAGTGTTATGACATGCTAGCTGAATTTTCATCCAGATCTTAAAGTCCAGTTTAAGCATGAACATTGAGTCAAAGGATTAATGTTAAAAAAAAGAGTATCTGAGGACATAGGTAGAATGTTGAGACATTTGGTGACAAGTTGAAGCCTTATTTGAAATATTAAGGCAATTATTTTGAGAATCGTAAGAATAACTTGGTCATCAATTAAAAGACATGTCTCAATTAGGTCAAATAATAAATGTATGGTCCTACATCAAAAGGAACAGAAAAATCAGCTCCACGAAAGCATGAGTCATTCGATGTGAGGAATGTACAACAAAGGTGGAGTTTGTGGAAGAACTAGAGGCACACAGACTCAGTCAAAGTTAATGTTGTAAGAGATGTCACAATGATCTTCATCTTTCACTTTCACTTGCGTGCTATCTACTAGTATTTTCAAGGATTGATATGACGAAGACATTTTATTCTGTTATCCAAATATTGTGTCATCCTTTGTTTACCCCATTTGAGCTTTAGTCCTATTTTCTTTCATACCCTTCTCTTGGAATCAAGATAGAGTCAGCAAAACTCAAAAAAAAAAAGTATCGAGCAAAAAAATAGAGTTAGAAAGTTTCAAAAAAAAAAGAAAAAAATGTGTCCAAAAAGAAAAAAGAGTGTCAAGAAAAATAAAGTCAGAAAAATCACAAAGAAAAAAAAAGTCAAAAGAAAAAAAGAAATCAGAATCAAGCAAAACAAGTCGCTAGAACTACGCGTGACCTGATTCTCCTCTTTCGAGAGTGAGATACGTAGGCTTCCCTACTCTGGGATCGGTCCAACCAAACAAATAGTTTAGAGTCACCTAGCCAAAGAAACTGGGGCATGGGTTAATCCTCATTGTTTGAGTCGATTCTAAAAGTTGTAAAAGTCCTACCCCACTTCATGTGTCGTTTAAGCCTCATGTCATCCTTTCTTTGTAACCCTATCCAAAAGCCAAGGTACAACCAAAGAAAGACCTTCAGATCAATCTTTGAGAATGTTAAGGCTAAGCATGCAAGGGATATAATGACGCATTTTGGGAACTACTTGTCTTTCTCAGCATAAAAAAATTAGGAGAGAAATAAAAATGACAGAGTCTTATTGGTAAAAATCCTCACGGGCACCATAAGGCGATGGTATGTCGAGAGAGATAAAAATGAGAGAGTCTTATTAGTGAAAACCCTCACGGGCACTGTAAGACGACTGTGAGTTGAGAAAAATATAAATAAGAGTCTCATTGGTGAAAAACCCTCACAGACACCATAAGACAATGGTGAACTGAGAAAAAAAGAATAAGAGAGGCTTGTTGTTAAAAACCCTTCAAGGTGTCACTAGTCGAATGAGGTATTAAAGGCAATTGACCTAAAGAAACAGCTCAGTTTCATGGCCATTAACTCAGTAACAATTGGTAGAAAGTTTGGATGGAAAGATCAGACAGCCTAATCCAAAATGCATGGCATAATCATTAGAGTTGACTGTCATTTCTAGATAAATTTTTCATTTTTTTGTTTCAAATGGGGACATTCATTGTCTTTTCTTTCTTCTTTTGTTTTTATTTTGTTTTCTTGAGTCAGTTGTCCAAATAAAGTCATCGTCATTTTTCTCTTGTCTTTGAGTCAAGTCCGTATCAAAACAAGTGATAAAAGATTTCAAAACTGGCGACCAGCTTCTTCAATTACACAAAGTAAGGCAAAAGGACAACATATGAAAGAGACATGATTATGTGCCGAAATAAGACATGAAGAAATTTTTGTCAGCTGACAAGTCTGGATACTCATGGAAATACCAAGGTTCAAAGGGTTTATCTGAGAAGCACGACAAAGCAGAGATACTGTATTTGTTTCAGAGTCACTCTTAATAATCTGAGTTTGGGTCAATGATGCAACAAGTCAGTGACATATGCTAATGGTTGAAACCAAGGTTAAATATGACGAGGGAAAGAGCAATTGCCCATAAGATAAAGCCACAAACCATCCACCATGTTTTTAAACTAACAATTTTTCTTTGTATGAAATAGAAACACTTATTACCTTCGAATCAAGGATTTCAAAGACCAAACATCAAAGGCCATAATATTCCCACTTCTACAAATACAAGAGGCAATGTTGTTGCACAGATTTGATATTCAAAACCATGGTAAAACTCATAATCCAATATCTCTAGGAGACACACTTCCTTGTTTGGTAATTCAAGCGACATTTGTAAGGAGATGAACTTCCTTGTTTAGGTAATTCAAGTGCTATTTGTAAGGATATACACTTCCCTGTTTGGGTAATTCAAACAATATTGGATAGGAGACGCACTTCTTTGTTTGGTAATTCAATCGGTATCATAAGGAGATGCACTTTCAAAGGAGACGCACTTTCTTGTTTGGGTAATTCAAGCGGCATTTATGAGGAGATGCACTTCCTTGTCTATTTAATTCAAGCAATATTGGTAATTAAAGCGGCATTGGTAAGGAGATAAACTTCCTTGTTTTGGTAATTTAAGCGGCATTGGTAAGGAGACGAACTTTCATATTTGGTAATTTAAGAGGCATTGGTAAGGAGACGCACTTTTCTGTTTGGGTATTTCTAGCAACATTTGTAAGGAGACACACTTCTTTATTTGGGTAATTCAAGAAACATTGGTAAGGAGACACACCTCTTTGTTTTGGTAATTTAAGTGGCACTGGTAAGGAGACGCACTTCTTTGTTTTGGTAATTTAAGAGGCATTGGTAAGGAGACGCACTTTCCTATTTGGGTAATTCTAGCAACATTTGTAAGGAGACACACTTTCTTGTTTGGGTAATTGTCACGCCTCAAATCCTACTGGGG
>NW_025867694.1:0-3050 GCF_002878395.1 Capsicum annuum
AGGGTCCATCTATTCAATTGGCTTACCGTAGACTTACACTGTAGGTAGTGCATCGATTGATCTCTTGATCATTGGTAGATCTCGTAGATGTATATATGTGCATGATTATAGACCCTTACTAGCATGTTGTTTAAAAATGAATAAATAAATAAAAAATAACTGTAGTGAAATTCTACACATATGAATGAGTTTAAACAAGTTACATAATCATATTAGAGCTTTGACAAATTAGGGACGGTGAATTAAGGTGTGTGGGGATGGGTAGTGGTTGAACAAACAATATCCTAACAGTAATGTTTGTCAAAGCACAAGTATTTTTGAGGATGTTGATTATATTTGATGTCTATCCATCCATATGCACGTTCAATCACCACCCCCAAATCAAAAGAGTATATGAATGGGTAGTCATCAAATACAATCAGCATCCTTAAAACATACTTGTGCTTGACAAACATTACTTTGAGGATGTTGATTGTTCAACCACTATCCATCCACATAATTCTTCAATCACCACCCCCAATTTGTGTAAGCTCTAATAAGATCATGTGACTTGTTTAAACTCCTTCATATGTGTAGAAACCCACAATTTATTTATTTTTATTTAATTATTTATTTTTAAAAAACATCCAAGTGAGAGTCTATAACCATGTACATAGATCTATGTGATCTACGAATGATCAAGAGAGCAATCGATGCATGACCTACAGTGTAAGTCTACGATAGACCAAATGAATCGATGGACCCTCAAAGTACAAGTACATTTTTTAAATGAGATTGACATGGGTCAGCATCGATGACAGTCTATTAAGTGTCACCAACAGTTCAAGTGATTATGTGTTTAAACTTTTTTTAATATAGTTATTTTCTTTCACCACGCCCCAAATCATGTGATTATGTGTTTAAACTTTTTTCAATTTAATTATTTTCTTTCACCATCCTCAAATCATGTGATTATGTGTTTAAATTTTATTAATTTAATTATTTTCTTTCAAACTACAAGCTACTGATGGTTCATGGATTCATATGATTTACGATCGACCTATATGTCTGGTCGAGGAGTGAGAGTGCGCAAATGCACTAAATAAAGGTATATGTTGATAGGGATGCGCAAATGCACCAAATGAAGGTGCATAATGACAGTGGGAAGAAGGGTTTTTGCTGCAAATTACAACAAGAGATCAAGTCCCCGTGTTGCATGGTGAAGGAGGAGGCATAATGATAGGGGAAACATTCATTTTCAGGTGATAATCACTCTGATTAAATGTGATGAATGTGCACTGATGCTCAAATTGAATGGTTTGGTTTGTCATAATAAAAAATTTAAAAAATTGTTATATATAGTTTTGATGGTAAACAACTAAACTGCAAGGGACCAGGTCCCTGGATGTATAAAGTACAATACAACTGACACACGGTATCTGCACAATTTTGTCTTTTTGTGTAACAAACTTGTAGGTGCTATTTTGTACATACTTGGACAGCTGGTCCAATGATATTTCAGTCCTAATCATCACTCAGCTATAAAAGAGAAGAGCCATCTTTTTATCAAATGGTTTTTGCTAACTACAAAGAGTAATAAATAGAGGTAACAAAAACCCCATTTCATCACTGCTCAAGTTCTTAGCTATCTATGTAAGCTTAAATCAAAATTATTCTTAAGAGAGTACTGATTTATAATCGAATTACTCATGCTATAAGAGTAGTGTTTCTCTTGTGAATGCTTAGGTAGAGTTATCTAAGTTAGTTGCTGATTGAGGTAATCAATAGAGAGGTCTTTGGTAGAGTTACCAAGATGAGCTTGTAATAGAGTTGCTACAAGCGAAAGGAACCTAGAGGTAGGAGAAAATCTAGTCTGTAATCAAGAGGTTGATTATAGTGAATTTCTTTGGTGCTTGTTAGGGCAAGTCGTTCCCTTCCTAAATTTTCATGTAAAAATCTTGTGTTCTTACTTTCCTACATTGCCTTTAAATTTCTAGCACCTCCTAGTTGCTTTTCTGTTCTATTGCTTGAGACTGACTTTGAGGAACCTGCTCCCTTACTGTGTGGTGCAACCCCCAAAAATTCAACGCAACCTGATTCATCCATAGGTAAAAACAGAGATAACTTACGTGAGTTATTAGGACATATAGAAATATCACGAACTGAGGGAGACTTATATTTATTTGTACATTTTTTGTGGATCGGATCATGCGGGTAGATTAGGGTATATTTTATTTTAAATAAATGAGTCATTTAATATTGATTTGAATTTTCTTGTTAAAAAGGATACATGTGAAAAATTTCTTGACAACGAGGTAAATTTAACCTCAAAGTATGACATCGAGGATAAATTTGATCTCAAAGTATGACGAAGGATATATTTAGTCAATTTTTTAAAATAGAGGGGTAAATTTGACCCTAAAATATGATAACGAGGGTATATTTACTTCAAAGTATAATAAATGATATATTTAGTCAATTTTTTAATATAGAGGAATAAGTTTGATCTTATTTCCTTTTTAATACATACTAGTAAAAGTACCCGTGCGTTGCGCGAAAAATATTAATGTATTTCTAAATAATTATTTTAGACATTGAATTTTTGTATAAGACTGTAAAATTACTATACAGTAAATCAGTGCTATTATTATATTATATTTTAATATGCCTAATCTACCACCAATCCAACATTAACTAAGTTGATATGAATAAATAAAAATTCAAATTGTCATAAAAAATATATGTTTAGTTGTACAATTATCATTAATACAAATTAGTTGATATTTACCTAAAAGATGGGATATTTAATTTATTATTAAAGTTATTAAATGAAAAAATAAGGTAAAATTTCACCCTTACAAAGTAATTACAATAAATTCACACAAATTATATTTAATTATTGGAATTTTTTTTTTATAAAATTCCACCCTTACAAAGTAATTAAAATAAATATACACTAATTATATTTAATTGTTGAAAAAATAAGGTAAAATTCTACCTTTCAAAGTAATTAAAATAAATTCACACTAATTATATTTAATTGTTGAATATATCAAAAACTAATTATATAT
>NW_025867695.1:0-1412 GCF_002878395.1 Capsicum annuum
TGCTCTCTTGGATGGCGGAAACAATCTTTCTAGGAAAGCATCTTTCAGTTGCCTTCAATTGATAATAGAGTCAGGAGTTAGCCCATTTAACCATAGAGCTGCCTCTCCAGATTGAGACAATGAAAATAAGCACAGCCAGATCGTATTCTGTCCAACCCCTGGATTGTCAAACGATTTGCATATTGAGATAAAATTAATCAGATGCATATTTGGATCATCGCCTGCAAGTCCACCAAATAACCCTTAGAGTTGCAATAGTTGGATCATAGTGCTAGTGATATTGAACTTGGATCCGGGTGCCAAGGGCAGAGGAATAATAGCCCCTGTGGCACCAGCCCCATCCAAGTCATCATCATCGTCATCAAAAGCAACTTGCACAGCTCGGCGTTCGGGTCTCATCCTAGTTTGCCGATCTCTGTTGACATTCCTGTTCACTGGTGAAGCCACATCATCTGCATACCTTAGATTTAATAACTCATCATCACCCAGGTCCTCATCATCAAGATTTGGTACCCGACCTGGGTTATCAGTATTCTATTGATTTACTTGCGCAGCTGCCAATATAGCTAATCTAGCCTGCTTCTATTAAGTAGCTATCCTTTCAGGGTCTCATTGCGCATCCATTCTGCCAATGAGATGTAGTTCAGGATTTATAGATAATAATGGCTGACCCGATCTTCATGTATTTGGCATGCAATCCCCTCAACCTGAACAAAACAAAAACAACAAACAAAAAGTAAAATTTGAGAATCTTTGACCAAAAGGTCTATTAACTATCACAAACTTAGTTGACAACCGTATTCCTCGGCAACGGTGCCAAAATTTGATACGTCCAAATTACAACTCTCGTTAGAAAGTGCAAGCGGTCGCTGTCAAATATAGAACCCAATTGGGTTGGGTGTCGAATCCCACAGGGAATACTATGATCACTAAGTATTGCGATTATTATTAGACTGTTCATCAAAGGTTCCAAGGTAAGGGGGTTTCAGTTCAAGTGCATAATAATATTATCAGTGTAACAATGAGATGATATGTGTAATAATATATGATCACAGAGAATGACAAATTAGGCTTATGTCCACCTTGTAGCTTCTACTTCTCTATTAACTATGAGTAATAAGGATTTTATACATGCATGCACTTATAGAGAGATGTATTCTAATTCTAAATCCAAGTGTTTCTCAACCATCAAGGATTTATTCACCTTAGTTCTCTCGAATCCAAAGTGTACAACCAATCGTACGAACTCTCCAAGTAGTTAATCCTGCTAAGACATTAATGTGTAAAATAGAGGTTGGAAACCCTATTTTCTTGTCACACTCTCTTTTCCAAATAGTAACTTTTCTATCGAACAAGTTATTGCTATAATGGCACATTCCCTATGTTTGCAACCATGAGAATTCAATCAAAAC
>NW_025867696.1:0-2426 GCF_002878395.1 Capsicum annuum
TGCTAATTTATATTTATACCCATAAATATATAAAGTATTATATTTATATCAATAAATATATAAAGTATTATATTTATAATAGAAATATACAAAGTATGTTATATATAAAGTTTATACCATGTATGTACCATACACACACATATATAAATATACAAAGTATTAAGAAACATTCTAAGCATATTTATAATATAAATATACAAAGTATGTTATATATGAAGTTTATACCATGTATATACCATATACACACATATACAAAAATACAAAATATAAAGAAACATACTAAGCATATTTATATATTTATGGTATATGATATAATATACCATAACTATGCAAAGCATGTTTAACATAGAAATAATTTGTTCACACACAGTAAAATCTTTCATGTATAAGAAAATTAAAGAAATAAATTAGCGTCACCCTAAAATTTAATAACAATTCATCATTTCCTATTTTTTAGGAACGAAAAATGAAGGAAATAAATTAAATCAATTCCTACAAAAATAAATTTATTTGAAAGATAATATTTGTTATCTAAAAAACAGGAAACAGTGATCTGTTAATATAACATCCATATTTAAAATTTTCAAATATGAGAAAACGTCTATTAGTGTAAATATTATATATGTCATAATTGAAATTTATTAAATATGACTATGTATATGTAATTATTTTTATAATAGTGGCTAATTATGTTTTTTTTCATTAGTAGGTAAGTTTTAGTTGGGTGATTTTGATAGTTTGTAAAAGTTAGGGCATAAAATCATATTTAAAAAAGTTTTTTTAAAAGTCAATTTTTTTTTTTCAAAAAAAACGTGGCCAAATACAACTCCAACTCCAAAATTTTTTAGTTTTCATGATCAAACGGCTACTTAGGCTAAAAGAAAAAGGCAATGTATATATGGTGGTGGCCAACACGTTTTTACCTTTAGTTCACTGTTAATCCTAAAGTAATGTGAATATGGAAATTATTAATTAATCCTAATCTTAATTAATTTAATCCTCTTACTTTCTAATCTTGATTTAAATAACACAACTAACTCTGACTTTACACGTTACAAAATTACGTCTTCACATATTTTTACTCGGGAAAATCAGACTCCTCACCTTGAAATAGAAATGATCTTTATTTTTTTGTCAACTAAAAAGTTATTATTCAGTGAATATTAAATAGGAGATTTCCTAATTCTATTATTTTCTATATCAATCAGAAAAGCGAATAGAGTAGATATAGGATGGATTCTACTGTGAGAATATGAAGTATCACATGATTTAATCTGTTATCCTTACGGTTCAGATAAGAATCGGATAATTTTTTCCGTAAAAGCATGGCTTTTATCTCCCTCACTCTTTTGAGCTCGTTCATTTATTGGGTGATTTTTTTTTACTTTTATGTTAGAATCTTTGCTCATTTAAATATGTGAGTGAGATGTCTGCTTATTGATCTTGTCATTTTCGGAGTTTTGTGTACATGAACAGTCCTGAAACTAAAAATGATAGCAAGAATTTTGATTTTAGAACTCAATTTCCATATCTAGTTGATCCAACAAGAATGATAGCATTTTCTGATATTTTGCATGCTGTCTTTCATCAACATCCCAAACGAACAATAACAGTTACTTAGAACAACTTGAAAATTTGTGTTATCATAGTAAAATCATTACTTCTGGCACATCGCTCTTACACGCGAAAAAACACTGCAAGCTTTGTTACGTCAAAACCTAAATACTAAATCAGCAACACTTTCAAATGTATCATTTTAATTAACTTTTGACTTTTGATTCATAAGTTAAAAATCTTAATTTATAATTTATTTTACCATTTTAATTTTAAACTAATTACTTATGAGTGGTATTTAATTTATCCAACCCTAAAATATTTAGAAACTATTTTCACTAAAAAGCACTAAAAATAATGTTGTCACTGTAATTAAAAGAAATTAATTTTAAAATTTTCTTTTATCTTAATACAATATGACTAGGAAACTTAGTCGCTCTTCGCGCGACCATAAAATATGTTATTAAATATATATTATTTAATCTATTTTAATATCTTAAAAATAATCAAAGAATCTTAAATTGTGAAATTCAACCGTGAAATATTTTGATTGTATACATTAATATCAAATACTTTTTCATCTCAAAAATATAATGTGAACCTTTTCAATGTTCAGATATTGTAAATTTGTGGTCAATTGAATCCACTTTGTTATCATCATGCTCTAATGCATGTTCGATCTAGCAAAAATATGTTTTCATGAAATCTAAAATAATTTAAAGAAAAGCATCAATGATTTACACATAACTATTTAATAATGAATTGTCACATTATATATTACATATAAAAAAAGAATGAAAATGAAATTATGCATAATTGTTCACATTAATGTATATTATTAATTATAGGAGTAAAATGAGAAAAATTGATTA
>NW_025867697.1:0-1677 GCF_002878395.1 Capsicum annuum
CAGTATGGGTATTATTGGAAAACTATCTACAAGGATGCTCATGACTTTTCTCAAGCCTGTGACCAGTGTTAATAATAAGGCAATATCTCATGGAAACATGAACCCCCTATGACACCTATCTTAGAGTTGGAGTTGTTTGATGTATGGGGATTGATTTCATGGTTCCATTTGTGAGCTTCTATGGGATGAAGTACATTCTAGTGGTAGTCGACTATGTTTCAAAGTGGGTGGAGGTGATTGTGATACCTAGCAATGAGGGTCGAAGTGTCACTGTATTCTTGAATAATAATATCTTTTCTCGACTCCACGTGCAATTATTAGTGATGCTGGATCTCACTTTTGCAATTGCCATTTCAAGGACCCACTCAAAACATATTGCATGAATAATAAGGTGGAAACTCCTTACCATCCATAAATGAGTAGGCAGGTTGAGGTCTCTAATTAGGAGATCAAGTCCATATTGGCGAAGACTGTGAATTCCAATAGGACTGATTGGTGAAGGAAGTTAGATGATGATTTGTGGGCCTATCAAAAAACTTTTAAGACCCCCATAGGTGCCTCTCTGTATCATCTTATGTACAGAAAGGAATGCCACTTGCCAATCAAACTTGAACACAAAGCACTATAGGTGTTGAAAAAGCTTAATTTGGAGTGGCATGATGCAACTAAGTTGAAGATAAACAAGGTGAATGAGTTGGACAAATTAAGTTTTCGTGATTATGAGTGTTCTACTCCATACAAAGAAAATATGTAGCTGTATCATGACAATAAGATCGAGAAAAGAGTGTTAGAGCCCGGTGACATGGTCTTGTTATATAATTCAAGACTTTTCTTGTTTCCAGGCAAGTTGAAGTATTGGTGGTATGGACCATTCACCTCCATTAGGGTGCTCCTACATAGTGTTATTGAGATAAAAAGAGATGTGTAGCCCCATTCAAGGTGAACGGGCAACGTGTCAAGCCCTATCTGGGTAACACTGATGAGGTAAAAATAGTTGTAAATGTAAGCTTTTGTGAAGTCTGAGATGCCAAGGCAATCGAGTCATGGCAGGACATTAAATCAGATGCTTCATGGGAGGCAACCCATAGGCTTGTTAGTGAAGTCTGAGTAATCAACATAGACACATCGTGTCACACTGTTAAATCAAGCGTTGGGTGGGAGGCAACCCACTATTTTAGTGTTCACATTTTTCTTGTAGGTGTAAGGAACTACCTAGAACATGGTAAAACATTGAAAAATTTATAAAATTCTTTTTAAGTGGGTCTATAAGTCCCACTTGAGCTAGGTAAGTGATGCAGTAGATGTCAGGGGGAAAATCTGAGAATTTTAGGTCTCTTAACTTCTACTTATGAACCTACTTATGGGGGTCATAAGTACCATTTATGACCTCATAAATGGTGTCATAAGAATCAGAAACAAAAGTTTAGAGGGGTAAATAATATTCTGCCACCTATGAAAGGCCACTTATGGGTTCTAATTGGCAAATTTTTAAAATCTGGGTCTGCCCCAAGTGACCCGACCTGATCCGATCTAACCTCTCCCCTTATAAACCCGAAACTCGATTCCAATGGTCCACTACTCTTAGATTTCATAACTCTCTCTAAATTTCAAAATTTGCAACTCCATCTAAACTACATAAAAGGAAATAAATCCTCTCATTCTAAGTACTAATTAGTC
>NW_025867698.1:0-1559 GCF_002878395.1 Capsicum annuum
TGCATATGTTTATGTGATATTGATGACTTGCAAGTCGGGTATGACGACACCCTACAAATAAGATATGTGATTGAATCAGATGAAATTTGAATGCATTGATTTTACATAAGATGGGTAGATGCCCGAAGAAGGCGCTTGAGTGTAAAGGCTCATCGTTGGAAACCATGCTTGCCGACATGGGAATTTGGTACCCTGCTTTGTGATCTTGCGTACCTGAGTTTATGTCATTCCCAAATTGGGACTATGATTAGGAGCACTGCTTTGTGATCTTATGCACTACCATTGGGTCAAGACACCCAAAAGTGTGATCTTGTGTGTCTTCCCCTCATGTATACTCTAATCTCGGTGGCAATCGAGGTTTGACAGTTGGTGTAAATGTGATATGTAGGGTATTCCACCTAGCTCAGCTGCATTACATTGTTGTTGAAAAACAATTACATTATGCCCATGTGTTTTCAAATGACTTGATATGAAACTGCTTTATAATGGCTCTCAACAATATTTTGTAAAAATATTTATGTTTTGTTTTGATATCTCTGCATACCAGTACTTTTGTATTGACCCCCTTCCTCCCAGGTTCGGAGGCGCAGTCTAGGGGTCCAAAAAATCAATAGATTCCTCGGACAAATTTGTAGAGTCACTTGGTGAGCCTTCTATATTTCGGAAGGCCTGATTATCTGGCAGTGTCATTTATCACTTATTAGTTTTGGGTTTACTGGGGCCTTGTCCCAGTTTTCAGATAGACATTTGTTTCAGTTATGTAGTAGAGATTTCACAGACGTTATAAAGGTGTTGATTTGAGATTTTGGGACATTATTCCCTATTATTGCTTTCATATGACTCTTGACCATGTTTTCCGTAATGTTATTTGTCTTCTGTATTTCTTTGTCATTTAAATTATGTGCATGATTACCAGACAGATAGGGGTGTTTCAGGCCTTCATAGTTCGGGATACTCATCACGGCCAGGGCCCCGGTTCGGGTTGTGACAAACTTGGTATCAAAGCACGGTTCATGGTCCCAGGTTGTCTGCGAAATCGCGTCGGGTAGATTACTGTTTATGGGTGTGTAGTGCACCACACTTATAAGCAGGAGGCTGCTAGGTATTTAGGAAATATTTCCCTTCTTTGTGATTTAGCTCGTGCTTCAGAGTCTGAACTGTCCCCTAACCAATGATCTCTTTTATTTCAAAAACACGGCTATGCCTCCACGTCGTATTATCGCCTCAAGACCTGGAAAATTAGCAGGCATGCGACCAAGAACATTGTTTTGATCACCCAAACCTTGTTGTCCTAAATTGAATTTATCACGAGCGGAGTTGCAGGCCTTTTTCTGCATCAGAACTTTGTTGTCTGATCATTGATTCCACTGCAAAGGAGATAACCAATTGGCTGCCATGAAAGATCCCACACACCAGTTTCATGTGCATTTGTAAGTTCTGATGCCCATGGAACGACTCAAGATCCTTCATAGCCTTTATGTCATAAAGAATTTTAATTTGATCCTTGGAAGCAGAAAGGATCCAGTTACCAGATAACGAGCGCTCTTCTTGGCATCTTG
>NW_025867699.1:0-4793 GCF_002878395.1 Capsicum annuum
GTGTATGAAATGGCTTAAGTTTAAGTTGATTCGTAATGAAGTGTAATGTTGTAGGTATGGTGTGTAAGTATGCCCAAGGCGATATGGAGTTGTGGCATTTCTCTAAGACTATTACATGTTGTGTGTGACTAGTGGTACCGTTGAGTTGCTAGTTGGAAAAAGACTAGTTAGATGGTATATGGTGTTCTAGATAGCCAAGTTAAGGAGCCTTGATTGACAGTATTGATCCTTTTGATATGATCTCGATTCTTATGGTAGAGAGATATAAGTTTGGAGTAGCAATATTGGTATGCTAGGACGGAAGTGGTATGGCTTATCAAAGGCTTGGTGATATCCATGTTAAGTGTTAGAATCTAAGTTTGAGTCTTGAAAGTTGAACCGACAGAAATAAGTGTGCAAGCATTATACTATGACTATTGGGGCTATCGAAATATAGAGTGTATCTCCGAAGGTAGTATTAGCAGCGGGATTTCCACT
Source organism: Capsicum annuum (assembly GCF_002878395.1). Taxonomy (NCBI): domain Eukaryota; kingdom Viridiplantae; phylum Streptophyta; class Magnoliopsida; order Solanales; family Solanaceae; genus Capsicum; species Capsicum annuum. Next base: position 478 of record NW_025867699.1, read on the forward strand.
TTCATGTGTGGACTTCGGGTTAAGTTCTATTAATTTTGTGTATTGTCATATTTTAGACCCCAGAGTGCAGTTAGTGCGGTTAAGTTTAAAGTCTAGTAAGGGATCTCCCAAACTTAAGATGATGGCTTAAAGCCAAGGGGGAGATGATAGAATGAATAATCAAGTAAGGCTCTCAGATTTTAGTAGTGATGCAGTATGATATAGAACTTCATAAAGTAAGGGTGAATCTTAACCCATTCCTACCTCAGTATTTTTTTTCAGTTATTCGGGTGCTTACTCATGCCTTACGATTCAGTTTCGTGATCATAGTTCATGATCCCTATATATGATAGAGAGTCATGTACTCTTCCAGTTCCAAGATAATGAGTTCTAGTTCATTCAAGTAGTCGGAATCACATTCCTTATGTTATGAACTCGAGTTGAGGTTATGCAACTCATGACACATCTACTCACTCTTTATAGTATGCTCGGTTCCATATAAAAATCTTCTCATGCTTCAAGGTCATATGTTTTAACCTTTTAGTGACCCTCCCTATGTAATGATAGTGGTGATGATGTAAATGTTTGTGTTGATGGAAGATCATAGTATGCTTGTTTAGATAAGGACATAAGTATGAAGTAATATTTGGGGCCAAGTCTTTGATACATGTGATGGTTAGTGGAAAAGTTTGTGTGTGTATGTTTTAGGGCAGCGCGTGGGAGTTATATTGACAATAGTTTAGAGACTATGTGAAGTATGTATTTATGGGTGGGTGCCTTGAAGTTAACATGTGGTTATAAAATAGGCTTGAATGACGTTTTGGGATTGTAGTGGAAGGTCGGAATATGCATTAGCAACTTCATATTAAGAGTTCAGAGTAGTCATTGAAGTGGTAAGGCATGTTATGCTTAGGATGTGATCTTTAAAAGTGGTATAGAAGGTGACATCATATGGTTTAGAATAATAGTGTGGTGTAGCATGTTGTATTTTTGTGACTTAGAGTTAGGCTTGATCGCAGTGTAAGGATTAAGCTATTTTAGACATTAGTAGAAAAAAAATTGCCAATACTCATATGAGAATTTTAAGCTGAATTGAATGGATATGATATTTATAGGGAATAGTATAGTTAAGGGATATTCGAGAAGTGTGCTAAGCTTGAAAGTAAGAAGTTGTATTGCAAAAGTTCTGGTAATTCTATCCTGATTTATGAGTTCTATGGCTATATTCCAGATGGCAGAGTAGAGTAAATGTTGTGATTTCCTCAGTTGGATGTCTCGTGCAATCCATACCCAAGATTCGTGGCTCTCTATTACTGCTAGAACTTCTTTATAGAGAGTATTGAAGAGATACTCTAGATTGAGTATAAGTTTCCAATATAGTTCAATCTATGTGGCCAGTAAATCAGTTTAGCAGTCAGATTCACATGACTTGTTTTCTCGTCTCTTTATTTAATCATGCTACCCAAAAATCTCAGATATGTTACTATTCCAAGATAGAGTATACTAGTAATTTTGAGTATAGATCAGTTCATGCATCATGCATTAAATTTAGATTCCAGATGTTTAGTTATGATTCAATTCGTAGGTGCCCTATGCCTCGCCTCAGTTTTTCGAGTATCTTAGTGAATTGAGCATTCATAGAGGGACATAGGGTCCCAAGGGGGAGATACCCCATTCAGCTGCATGCATAGATTCTTATTACAAGCTTCGCACCAGTTATCATTGTGTATTTAGTTATACGTCATACGTCAGTTCAGTCAGATATGCATGCATTACAAATGCATGTTCAATAGAAAAGTTCAGCTTATCAGCATATTTAGTTCTGCGTTCATGAGAAAAACTTAGTAACAAATCCATGCATCAGATATGCAAGATTCATTATGAGAATTCAGCCTATGAGTCGCTTCAGTTATGTATTCCATGCATCAGATATGCACTTCTGGTATAAGAATTTAGAACATCAGTAGTTCCAGTCTTATAGTCATGTTTCAGATCAGTATATTCTTTCTTAGAGAAACATATCATGTCTACGTTATTCCATACCTCTAAGCTTCAATATGTTCCTACCCATCATTCGAGGATGAATGATCCCAAGGGGGAGATAATGTAACATATTTTTGGGCTAGAGTTTAGACTGTCGTTCCTACGTATATAGACCCGAACTGAATTATTCTTGTAACGTCCCGCATTTTGGGCAACAATATAGACCATGATTTTGATGCGTTAATAATCCCGAAGTCATAAATCCTATGCCAATATGACATGTTAATTATTTGCGTAGTACGTGAATCCATTCAAGCTTGAATTTAGACCAAAGAGGTCCTTCAACTCAAGGACGAGTTGAAATTATTTCGATCGATTAAGTTTTAGTGAACGTTTTAATTTGTGTCAGCTTCCATCGACCATAAAACTCTGTATATGTCGAATTAGAGAGCTTACTATGTGTCAAATGATAGGTCTTCGAGTTAGCTTTCCAATGATACCAATTTTGCTAAAATCCGACACCCTAGCAAGAAGTTATGGCCTTTCAAAGTAGTAGGCGGAGCCTATGTAAACATAGGCGATAGCATAGGCGGCGCCTATGTAACCATAGGTGATATCATAGGCGGCGCCTATGTAAACATAGGCGATAGCATAGGCAGCACCTATGTAAAGGTTTCAAGTGACTTAAGCACTCCATTTTTGGGGCAAAATGGTCCTTTTCCACCCTTATTTAGCCATAAACACGAAATTCAGTTCCCAAAGACCCCAAAATACACCTTCATTCATCAAAATTGTTCAAGAACTCTCTCTAGGTTTTCAAAATAAAAAACCCAATAGTTCAAGATTCAGCCATGGGTTTTCAAAACCAATTGAAGATTTGAAATCTCCGCAATGTAGGCTTCAAGAAACACCTATCATATTCGCATATAGAGGTACGTGGGGCAATTTCAAAAATCTCAGGGGCTTTAAAAATTCATGTTTTCAAAATGGGGGTTTTGAAATTACGAATATGATTATGTTTTAAACGTTTTATGATATTGATTTGGTCTTTAGGCCTAATTCCAATCTGATTTGATATATTATTTATGGATATGCATGTGTTTCATAATGATGATAAATTGAGAGCATGATTTACACGGAACCCCTCTCTTGATATGATATTGTTTTATGTTGTCACATGATATGAATCGTTTGAAATCATCTTGAAATGAATGTCATGAAATGTCTTAAAAACGTCATGATTTGAATATGGTTTTTGACTTTCAAAGAGAGGGTTGTTTTGTTCATGTTGAAATATGTTGCATATGATGATTGAATGAAGAGAATGATATGATACTGATGACTTACAAGTCGGGTATGACGATACCTACAGAGTATGACATGTGATTAATTTGAACAAAGTTTGAATGCACTGATTTTCATGAGAAAGGTGGATGCCCGAAAAAGGCTTTTGAGTGAAAGGGCTCATTGCTGGAAACCTTAGTTGCCGATGCGGGTCATATGATATTGTATCCTACATGGGAGGATAATAAAATAATTGGGACATCCCACATGGAGGGATTCCCTGCGGTGTACTCACATGGGGGGTGTACCGGCTCCAAATCCTGGTGGCTACTTGGATTGGAGGCTTGGCCGCCGAGCACCAGAGGCGGATTCCACATAGCCGTGGAATTGCAATTGTCGGGTATTCCACCTAGCTCAATCGTATTACATTGGTATTGAGAACTATTACATTATGCCCATGTTTTTTCAAATGATTTTATATGAAACTGCTTTATAATGGCTCTCAACTATATTTTGTAAAAATATTATATTTTGTTTTGATATATCTGTGTACCAGTACTTTTGTATTTACCCCCTTCTCTCCCAGGTTTGGAGGCATAGTCTAGGGATCCAGAAAATCAGTAGATTTCCTCAGACAAATTCATAGAGTCACTTGGTGAGCCTTCTATATTTCGAAAGGCCTTGTCCCAATTTTCAGATAGATATTTATTTCAGTCATGTAGTAGAGATTTAGCAGACGTTATAGAGATGTTGATTGAGATTGTGGGACATTATTCCCCATTATTGTTTTCATATGATTTTTGACCATGTTTCTGTTATATAGTGTATGTTCCGCATTTTTTTTCATATAAGTCATGTGTATGATTACTTGATAGATAAGGGGTGTTTCGGGCCTTGATATTTCGGAATACTCGTCATGGCCAGGGTACATAAGATCAACTCTTTATCGCATCATATTTATCAAGCAGTGTCTCAAGCGATTCGTAGTTGATCGATAGTGGATGCACAAATCATATGACTTGTGATAAAGATCTTTTTAAAGATTTGAGCCCTACTAAAGTTACAAAAGT
>NW_025867700.1:0-2291 GCF_002878395.1 Capsicum annuum
AGGAGTATATTTCCAAGTTCTCTACTTATTTTCATTATTTTCTCCCTCTCTTATTTTCATCTTGATTTTGGTTGTATCATCATATAGTCCTTTAGCATAATTATTTCAGGAGGAAAATTTTTTGGTTTTGATTTGAAGGAGGACAATTTTGTGTTTTTTGTTTCTTTTTTTCCGTATATGTTGATGTCTTTTTTTACATTGGTCAGAGTTCTGTCTGTCCTTGTGTTTGCTCGTCTCTTGAAAGTTTTAGAGGTGTAGTGGACGTTCCCCATGGAAAAGCGATTATAATAAGGGCCTATTTGGCCATGGAATTTTTTTTTTTTCTGAATTTTTTTTTTCTGAGTTGGAAATTGTGATAGTTGGCCATGAAAATTCGAAAAATAATTTCAAAATTTTTTTCTGAAAAGGGAAAACAGGTTTTTATTATTTTCACAATTTTCCAACTTCAATTCCAACTTTTATTATTATTACATATAACTCCAATCTTTTAAATTTTTACATAAAACTCTCCTTATAATATTATTTTTTCAATATTACGTATATAGCAGTTTTAAAGAATAAGGTAATTATAATTTCAAACTTAATGTTATCCAAATTAATATATCTCTTTTTCTTTCTCATCATTATTTTTATCCCTTATTTAATTTTCTCCCTTATTTAAGAAATTATTTTATTGCTAGTTTATATTTATACCCACAAATATATAAAGTATTATATTTATACCCATAAATATATAAAGTATTATATTTATAATAGGAATATACAAAGTATGTTATATATAAAGTTTATACCATGTATATATCATATACAAACATATATAAATATACAAAGTATTAAGAAAAATATTAAGCATATTTATAATATAAATATACAAAGTATGTTATATATGAAGTTTATACCATATATATACCATATACACATATATATAAAAATACAAAGTATAAAGAAACATGCTAAGCATATTTATTTATTTATGATATATGATATAATATACCATAAATATGTAAAACATGTTTTACATAGAAATAATTTATTCACAAACAGTAAAATCTTTCATATATAAGAAAATTAAAGAAATAAATTAGCGGCACTCTAAAATTTAATAACATCTCATCATTTTCTATATTTTAGTAATGAAAATGAAGGAAATAAATTAAATAAATTCTGAAAAAATAATTTTTTTTGAAAACTAATATTTGTTACCTAAAAAAAAAGAAGCAGTGATCTGTTAATATAACATCCATATTTAAAATTTTCAAATATGAAAAAATGACTATTAATGTAAATATTATATATGTCATAATTGAAATTCATTAAATATGGCCATATATATGTAATTATTTTTATAATAGTGGATAATTGTGTTCTTTTTCCATTAATAGGTAAATTTTAGTTGGGCGATTTTAATAGTTTGTAAAAATTAGGGCATAAAATCATATTTTAAAAAGTTTTTTCAAAAGTCAATTTTTTTTTTTTCAAAAAAGACATGATCAAACACAACTCCAACTCTAATTTCAACTCCAACTTCAACTCCAATTCCGAAAAATTTTAGTTTTTATGGCCAAACGGCTACTAAAACTATTTGAACTTTTTGGTAATCCCTCCTTTTCATTTGATGTGGTATATATTTTTTTTAGTATTTATGAAAACATTTATAAATACATAAATATTATTACATATTTAAGATTATAAGTTTTAAAAATTCTTTAGTCACAAAAATACTACTTATGTCATAGTTTAGAGATCATAAACTTAAAAGATATTCAATTCTTTCCTAAATCATAGGTGATTCAAATTATGTCAAAAAATTGAGACGGATGCAATTGCATGTTAAATAAAATCTCCCTGTTTTATTAATAAATGTTTCTCATTCTTTTTTTTTTTTAAATAATATTTACTTTCTATATTGAGTACTCCCCCTGTTTAAAAAAGAATGACCTACTTTGACTTGACACAAAATTTAAGAAAATAAAGAAGACTTTTAAATTTTGTGGCCTTAAATTAAAGTTGTGTCAAATGTACCAAAATGCTCTTTAATCTTATGGTCTTAAACATGTCATGTAAAAAATTAAAATTAAAGTATTGCCAAAAAAGAAAAGAGGTCATTCTTTTTTAAACGAATTAAAAAGAAAAGTAGGTAATTCTTTTTAAAACGGAGGGAGTAATTTTAAACTTATAAAAAAAGTTTCACATGACATTACTAAAGCCACAAAATTCAAGAATATGTTGATACATTATTACAGACAATTTTAATTTAAGATTTAAAAATCTTTCTTTTTTCTTTTTAACAA
>NW_025867701.1:0-2130 GCF_002878395.1 Capsicum annuum
TGTTAGATTTGATAAAGGTAGATTCCAATTCCATGCTATTTGGGATAGTTTTTTTTTCTCTCTATATAGGGATGAGTTTTGTTATTTTCAATCAGACAATATTATTATTAATTGAGAGTTTATCTTATTTACACCTTTGTGTGTGGCTACTTGGGATTTATCTTGCAATCCTATAAGAACGATTCTTTAGGATGTAAGATTAATTTTTAATTTGATATCTTTGGTTTCTATTAAATTTAATTAAAGAAGGTGATTTGTCTTATACTAATTGTTGTCTTTTAGTTTCTTTGAAAGAGGGGTCTAGATCACTTTTGATCTAAGTTCTTGAATTGACTCTATTAGTATCATAATTAATCTTAATCTGCTAATTTTAAATACTAAGATCAATTAGGGTTCTTAGCACTTAACCTCGAAATTGGGGATTTTATTCTCCAATTTTATCTATCTTTAATTTCTTGCCTTTAATCTTAGTATTTTCGCTTCCGCATTATTTTCTTATTTATTAACGTAACCCGATTCTTATCAGAGAGTGTACTTCATTAGGCATCCAACTATTGCCTTCCCCGTACTTCGCTCTGATAATATCACTCTGATAGTTTTCTTCTTGCAGATTTACCCTCTTCTATCTATATGTCTGATGTGGGATTTCACTGGGTATGTTGTTGTTGTTGTACCTATTATGTCTGGTGCAGTGTATAAACTATATGGAAAGATGCTACATGGTGCAAAAAGAAGGATTGCATGACAGGCGCCAATGGCCGCACGGCATGTGGCATCACGTTTTAAAAAAATAAAAATGCATATTCCCTCAAGTTTCATTTGTTACAATATAATCCAAAATAGTGTCGTTCTTGCAAATTTGCCTCTTCTACCCAAGAAGAATCACCTCCTTTCCACCACTAACACCACCTGGACCCACCTTCTACCTGCTACAACCACCTTCTTCCACCACCAATAAACCAACACAGTCCCCCATATCAGCACCATCAAAGATGTGACCAACAACTAAAGTTCTACTCCAAGAATCTACCGGAAAAATTGAGATGCCAACAATGGTGTGCACAAAAAGAGTGAAAATTCCATCTGTTCAGCTAAAACCAGAGGAAGAAACTGATGATGCTGATGGTGGTGCAGTGGATAAGGATAGTAATGCAGCAGTAAATCAGTTTCCTGATCACTGCACGATGCACCTCCCTATTCGCTTTATTGTTTTACTTCTTTGTAGCTCTTCTTCCCCCTTATCTTGACATTCCTTTGAGCATTAATGGGGAGCTCCGTGATACGGGTGTCATGGGCTCGAGACCATTCACTAGGAGTCAAGCTCAGGACCTACAAAGGCTTCAAGGCACGTTTATGAAAATGGACGTGTTTGAGCATGTTTTGAACCCGCCCAAGGGAGTGTACGCATTGACATGTGAAGACTTGCCTTAGGTGTTTTAAAACACACCAAGGCTGCCCAAGTTTGCACTCCAAACCCGCCCCTTTTCATTAAGGGTAGAGGGGTCTTTTCTCATCACTTTGTATTAGACTATATATAGAATTCTCTTTGTCTTGTTTCCTTAGTTATTTCATTATTCAAGTGGTATCATTTTTGAAACCTCATTCCTCTCAAGAGAGTGTAGACCACCCAAAACTTACTTCACAAGTGAAGGTTCCACTTGTGCTGTGTATTGGCTAGAAACGTGAGGTCTTGAGTGAACCGAGTTCCTCTTGGGTTCAACGTAAGAACTTGGTGTTAGTTTACATGTTTGTAGGGTTTTTTGAGCTTAATATACTCTTTAGTTCCTATCTTATATGTTCTCTTTATGTCGAGTTGTTTATCCATTGTCTCTTAAGTTTGTTTTGCTTTCTTGTTGCTGTTGGTGTCTAGTATTTTGTGGACTGTTTTGTATACGTTGTGGACTGATTTGAGCCTTCTTAGATACCGTTTGGTATCATTTTGTATCAAAGCAAGGCTGGTTGTGTTCCTACACTATCAATCGTGGGCTCTCTTAGTCGAAAAATCAGAAAGTAAAGAGAGTTGAAGTGTTCTTGTTCTTGGCCGAGGCGTCTTTGTTGTTGTTGTTGTGTTTGGCCGAGAAAAGTGTCTAGATCTAGGTGTGTTTTTGTTTGTCGTAGTAGTTTCTTGTG
>NW_025867702.1:0-1055 GCF_002878395.1 Capsicum annuum
TCAACAAGAACTCTCTTTTGTTCTTGTTGAAAAACCCCACATACCTTGAATGATGAAATTTAGATCGATACTCATTTTTGAGATGTTAATCATGCCTTTGAATGATGGTTCTTGGAGTTCTTGAACTAGGAACTTGGAATCTTGAATAAATTTGCAGAATTAATGATGAACTTTGGAGGTTCTTGAAGTTGGATGTAGGAGCTTAAGGTTTTCTTTTTGAGAGAATTTGGTGAAATATAACATATAATGCTTCTAATAAGATTTAATATAGGGTTTGGACGAATTTTGGGTAAGGGGGAATGACCAAAACGCCCCTAAAAATTAAATAATTCTCGAATACGTCCTTTGGTAGACTGTTTTGATAGTCTGAAGTAGATCAACCATAACGTTTTACTCCAATATCCAAATTGGATGGAACCAATTTTATTAGAAATAGGACTCTCATAACTTTCCGTTGATATATAGTATCTCACCCAGATCATTGTGTACGAGGAGTTATGATTGTTTGAAGTTGACCAAAAAATTTGCTTTTGATAGGCTGAAGTAGATCGACCATAACGTTTTGCTACGATAGACAAATTGGATGAAACCAATTTCATTGGAAAGAGGACTCGTAGAGCTTTCCGTTGATATATAATATATCACCCAGATTTTTATGTATAAGGAGTTATGATCGTTTAAAGTTGGAGCAAAAATACATCAGGCCTCAGTACTTTTTCCTGCACGTTTTACTGTTCACTGCTATTCACGGTTCGATCGAAATGTTCATAACTCGTCGCTCGGGTGTCCGTTTTGGATGATCCACATATCGTTAGAAAGCTTATTCGATACTCTACAAAATGATGGGTCGTAATCTAAGACATTCCACACGAAAAATTTATAATTCATTCTAGAATATAGAACCCAACACGTTTACGCACAAAATTTCAACGAAAAATTTTTTGGGGTATTACACAAGCAGAGGAGAACAAGAACCAAAAGTAAAGATTTCCTTTAAAAATTTGATGTGGCCAATCTTAGATGCTTTCGAGGCTTGTAAAGGACCTTCACACCAA
>NW_025867703.1:0-3182 GCF_002878395.1 Capsicum annuum
TTCCTTGTCTCTGGCGAAGGATGGATTCTGTTGTAAGTTATGTTTGGCTTTGATTTATCTGTGACTAACATTTGATACTCTTGTATGAATTCATTTTATTTCTATCTAGGAGGATTAAACGCACGACACTTGACTAATTAATGTAAATCTACTACGCGAGATACCTATTATCTAGTTTTCTAAATGTTTGCAATCAAATAATGTCATCACACTAAAGGAAAAAAAAATAAAGTCTAATGATTGAATTAAGACTCTTATATATAATGTCCTAACTTGACTCTACAATCTCGAAAACAAATTAGACTATAAGATGTAAAGCTAACATGTATCACAAGTGAACTATAACTTGTCAAACTAAAACATGATATATATTTTTCTCCTTCGTCGATCGATTACTTCTCCTCTTTATGAGTGAGATCCCAGTTGGTATTAGGTATAATAGCTTTGATCTAAATGACAATGTTTATGAGATTCAATCCTCAAACCTTGAAGGCTGCTATTAAAATTGTCGGAATGCAGCAAAAGGCCTTAGGGGCTGTGGAGAAAGTGGAGAAGAGGAGTGCTAGGGATGTTAAGCCTATTACCAGCCCATTCAGTCCTAAAGTCAATGGAATAGTAATACCATATACAACTAAGGCCAGAACTTGCAGGCTAATCCTCCTAGGATGAGCTAAGAGGTCTTTGAGTATAGAAGGACCAACCAGTTGTGTTACAAATGTTCAGAAAAGTGAAGTCCTTGCCATTAGTGTAGTTTAAGCAACTGAATTGCATCATTTGTGAAACTGGGTAGATGATAGAGAACAAGGAGGATGCGACAGATCCAATACATGAACCTTGAAAGAACAAGATGTCTAAGAGGTGGTTTGTTTGAGTGCCTTAGCTTGTCTTTTCAATTATCATTGGGGACTCTTGATTTCCAACAAAGCTATGGTCTAACAGTCAATGAAGTGTGTGAAAATCTATAGAAACAAGGGTCCAACAATATTTGACTTAATATCTGACATGCTATATCTTTGGCTCTTTGTTATCGTTTTGGCCTCGAAATACCCTTACGTTAGCCTACACAAGAGTGATGACCCTATAGGTTAAAAGGGATGATTTTTTTACAATTATTTGTTATACAACAACATCATAACCAGTGTATTCCCACAAAGTGGGGTCTAGGGACGGTAATGTGTACGCAGTCCATACCACTATCTCAGATGAAGTAGAGCGGTAGTTTCCAATAAACCCTTGACTCATGACTTATAACAGTATAACAAACAAATAAAACATAAAATCATACAATAAAATGGGATAACACACTGCTAGCTAATACAGGAAACAAGACAACCAAAAGATCGGTTGAAATAATTAAAAAGCATCTAAAGTTTACTAAAACTGTAAATCAGCAGAAGCAAAGGAAAAAAAAACACTGAATGCATAACCCGAAAAAGGTAGAATAAGCTAAAAGAAAGAAAAGTCATCTATGAATATCTGTATGCACCTTAATACTCATATGCTCAAATTCTTCTAGAATTAATTTGGCAAAATTTTCCATAGAAACTGCAAAAAGAAATGAGTGTTCAAGAAATGCAACAACAACAATCAATTCCCTCCGATTCCAGCCTCATTGATCGTTTCACCATGCTCTGCATTTACTATGTCGTGATACACTCTTACTGTCGCAATCATTATTGCAGAAACACCTTAAAAAGGTTACCCTTTATATCGACACAAACACCCCCACGACCATACTCAAACCACCCAACTCCATCTTTGGTTTCACCAATAGTAATAACGATCATCATTTCCAATGACTACACATCAATGCATATGATTAAATTTGACAGATTTGTCATTGCTTTGTCAATAGCACAAGTGTCTTCTCAACTCTATGACCTTTGTCGAAAGCTCCCTCATCTCCCTAATGTGGTGCTTCTTGGCTTGAATTTGAATTTAATCGGTCTCTAATTTGCGTGTGGGAAATTAAAATAAAGTTATTTAGATATTTTGGAGCCAATTTGGGGTGAGTCACACTAAAAATACATTGACGCATATTGGACAGTTATCATCCAACATAGAGCAACCTTCTGGACATAAGGAAATTTATAGTACTTCTTCTTTGAATGCGTATTGAACATACCTCGATCTAACATTATGTGTGTAGATCACATAGGAGAGCTCATGAGTCCCAACTTTCTAGACGTTCATTTGTGGCATAAGTTTAGAATTCTATTTTTCAAAATAGAAATAAAAAGTGTGAGAAAGTATTATACTAATTATTAACTTTAGCTAGTTAAAATTCTCTTTGTTTCTATTTTTAAAATAAAATTTCCCTAAATTTCTTATGTTATTTGGTTAAAGATAGTTGTGTGTTAATTATAATAAATAAAGTACTCGCGGCAAAATTTGTTGAATACAACATGAGAACCATATACAAATAAAGTACTCGCAGGAAAATTTATGGACTTACTATTCTACATTAAGGTAAGAGTGTAATTATGTTGACCATTTATAAATATCTTTCCAACTACCAATGATACAAATATATGTTACAATAAACCCAAATAGAATGATATTTGTTCTTGCGCTCCAGTATTTGATCCCGAGCCACTCTCTATATTGCTCTTTAATTATGATGTCAAAAGCAAAATTACAAAAGATAATAAGGGGAACCGTATCAAAGATATGATAGATCTGTTCTTCCTGATGATATCATTTTCACTATCCTTATAAAGTAAATGCTATATCTTTGTGACACTTTAAATGTGTTTCAAAATCATGGAATGGTTGATTTCCGAGATTATTTTTACAAAAGCTCATTGTGATGAATCCAAAGCGTAGGAAGTGAAAAACTTTTGTTTAAAAAAATATTGGCAAATTCGAATTTATACATTTAAACAATTTTAATGAAGTTATCATAGATAAACAATAATTTCCTCTCAAAGAATTCCTAAGTGCTCATCTCTTATGCTCATATAATGGTTTGGTAATATTGAAGAAACCTAAGGCTTATAAGAAATTTGTTTTGTGGAATCCATAATCTAGACAATACTACATTCTTGAGTGTCCATATATGAAATCTCATGAACACATATTTTCTTGTGCTTATGGTATGTGTTATGATTCTATCACCGTTAAGCCATAAGCACAAGAAAATGTGTATTCTTTAGGTGTCATATATGGACACTCAAGAATGT
>NW_025867704.1:0-1702 GCF_002878395.1 Capsicum annuum
TTCTAATGAAGGACGTGGATGAACACAAAATAGTATTCAAAACATATTACTATCTTTAGAAGTTTAGGGTAATTAAATTTGGTCTCACTAACGCTCCATCCACTTTTCAAGCTCTTTTGCACAAGATATTTCAACCATGTATCAGAAAGTTGGTACTCATATTTTATAATTTATTTTAATTTATGGTACAAAATATTAGGGAACATGTAACCTATTTAGAAATTGTATTTGATCTAGTAAGAGCTAACCAACTCTTTCCGAATAGAAAAAAGTACAATTTCTTAGAAACGGGTGGACTATTTACGCCATACAATTAGTGCTGTTTGGGGTTAGCATAGATGAGGTGAAAATTAAAGCCACATTGCTGTGGGGCAAACCTAAATCTATTAAAAATTTGAGAGATTTATTAGGCCTTATGGAATACTGTTGTAGATTATTTAAAATTTTGCTGTGATTACTAAATTTTTAACTAATTTGTTAAAAAATGGAAACTTCTTATGGACTGAGGAAGCAACTAACAAATTCGACGAGGTCAAGCTAGCAATGGTAAGAGCTCCATCCTTCGCATTACTCATTTTTTAATTCCTTTTATTGTAGAAGTTGATGCTACTGGAAGAGCAGTAGGAGCTGTATTAATTTAAAATGATATAGCAATTGCATATTTGATCCAAGCATTGAGTACTAGGCATCTTGGCTGGTCAATATTCAAAAAGAATTTCTTTATATTTCGCGATGGATAAACGACATCATTACTTGCAATCAAGCCATTTTGTAATCAAAATAGATCATTTCATCCATAAATTTCAGAGAGATTAAAGGATTACTACCCTACAACACAAAGGAATTTCAAAAATCATATAACCATTGCCAATTCCCGCCAAGGAATGGAAGCATTTGGCTATAGGCATCATCAGCGGTCTACCAAAATCAAATGAAAGGACCTCAATTCTGATGGTAGTTGGCAGGCATATTATATCTGCATGCTTTTTGTCTTAACTTATCTGTTCAATTCTACTCTAATTTGACAAGTCTATTTAGACCATATTTGCAAATTACATGGTCTTCCTAGTTCAAATGTCTCAGATAGGGATCCTATATATGTTTATACATTCTAAAAGGAATTATAAAGCTGATTTTAGGTCCAGTTAGAGACAAGTTTGGCATATCACTCTTAAATGAATGGTCAATCTGAAAGGATTAATAGATGTTTAGAGACATACCTTCATTTTATGAAAAGACATTAGGCTACTGAGTGGAGAAAATAACTACCATTAGTATAATTTTCTTAGTATCGAATATAAGCTTAGTCAATCAGTAGAAGCCACCGATGTCTACTCACCCAACCAAATCTCTAATTTAGTACATGACTTGAGTAAAGCATGCTAAATCTTCTATTATAGGTATGTTAAGACCCAATACACCACTTTTTCCACAAGGAACACCATTATATAGGGAGCTGGTAACATCCCCTCCCCCTCTTACTGTAAACCTTTACTACCCCTTTTCTTTCATTATGAACCCATTATTTCCACCCCTCTTAACCCTTCAGTATGGCATAAAATCCCTCTACTTCAATCTTAATTTCTTTAGCCTACCCTATTTTCGCCAATTCTAGTAACCCATATCCCTCATAGATTCGTACTATACTTTTCAACTTAACTATGGCCTTTGGCTCAGTTAACCCATTATTATTGGGCCGGTC
>NW_025867705.1:0-3977 GCF_002878395.1 Capsicum annuum
GTTATAAAAGTGTAGAATAATTTATTTTGGGATTAATAGTGAGTATCGGAATAAGTTATTCATACCTTGAGGTGGTATAATAATATTGAAATAACTTATATCGAGATAAAATATTCATACAAGATATAAATCTTCATTCTTTCTTATAAATACTTTGTCACACATTGGTGTAAATAAAAAAAAATCTCATTCTCTCCTATCAATACTACCACTACTTTGGTAGATAAGGGGGTTGAAATTTAAAAAAAAAAAATAGGCGAGAAAGTTGAAATTTTTTTTTTGAGCAAAATAGTTATTTTTATTTAGTAAAACTTTTTGTTTTATAGAGTTGATCAGCTAATCAAAATTTTTGAGTTGCCGGCGATGTTTTTCGATGGTGATTGATTCCAACGAAGCTTGTAGTCTCGTTTTGCTGCCCCACAAAAGGTAAACGCATATTTCCTTTTCTTAATTTTATTATTGTTTTCTTCTTCATCCTTTTCTTCTTCGTAGTTATAATTTTATTTGCTGGGATTGTTTGCTGTAGATGGCGTTGAAGGCCATAAGATGTTGTGATATCGACATTTTAATTATTTTCATGTTCATGATATAAAAATGAGCTAGCAATAGTTGTACATGCCTTTTTTGACTTTATTCTTTAATTATTATAGATAAAGTTTCAATCTTTGTTTAAAAAATATACTTATGCTTTGTTTAAACTCATTGTTGGTGGATATGTTTGATTTTAGCATGTAAACTTATTTTCTTTATGTTAAAAAGAATAGTTAATATTGATTGTTTCGCCTTTTCACCTTATTATTTGATTGTTTTGAATAAAGTTTAGATCTTTGCTTGAAAAATATACTCATGTCTTGTTTAAACTCATTGTTGGTGGATATGTTTGTTTTTAGCATGTAAAGTTATTTCCTTTATATTGAAAAGAATAGTTAATATTGATTGTTTTGCCTTTTGACTTTATTCTTTGATTGTTATGTATAAAGTTTTGATCTTTGCTCAAAAGACGAACTCATGCCTTGTTTAAATTCATTTTTGATGGATATGTTTGTTTTAGCATGTAAAGGTGTTTCTTTTATGTTAGAAAAATAGTTATTATTGTTTGTTTCGTCTTAATTAAAATAGTAATTAGTTAAATCAAGAATTTGTCATTTGCTTGCTAATTATTTTAATGGATTTCAAAATCCTCATATAAGAGATGAAGTGCTAGCTTTATTTTCCATCCAAGATGTTTATTCCTCTTTTGTTCGTATGTTATCTTGTCAAAATGATGAGAAAGTTCGGACTTTTGTAGCTAAATAGAATTATTTGGATATTTTTGACTCATGCATAGTATGATTGTTGAACGATATTTCACTTTTAGAGATGCTAAACTTTTATTCTTATTTTCTTACTCCGGATTGTTATATGTGCTCTTTATGTGTGTAAAAACTTGTTTCATGTCTTTCTTTTATTCATAATATCAAAAGTGAATCAACGATGTCTTAGAAATATAAATCATAGGTCGTTACACATTTTTTCATAAATATTGATCGTAATTTGGATGTATGAATTTTCGTTAATGTTGCCTTAATTGAAATTTAGAGATTCTCTTTCTTGAAAAGTTAACTTTTATTTTCTTTTGTTATATGGATTAGTGTCTATGTTTGTTCAATTTTAGAAGTCATGAGTATTTTTCTTGTTGCCTCTTCCCTTTACTTTCGCAAGCTTATGTTATTTGTTTCTAGCATTAATTCATTGAATATGGTCTTCTTCCTTTTACCTTTATTCATTCTTAATATGAACATAAATCACGATGCATGCAAGTGGATGTTTTTGCTTTGCATTTTATCTATTGACTCTCACTCGTGTTCAAGTGTGCATATCATTGTAATTCAAAAATTGATTCTTGATATTTTTTTTACTTTGAAATATGTAATTATTATTGTTGACACCTAATTTTTGCCCTCCACGACTAAACTTAATCCTGAGTTTCTTCAATTTTTAATAAAATCGAGATATTTATTTCCCCCGAATAAGAGTTTTGAAAGGTATATTTGTACGTGATTTTGTCACCTTAGGTAGCAGTTATATATTATCATTGGATTACTTAAATGTTTACTCTATGGAATATCGGATTTTAATTAAAAATTATTTTGAAACTAAGCACACTAATTAAAATCTTGATTTGAAAATGATCTATTTCAAAAATGGCTTATTCGGAAAAATTCTTACTTAATTTTATCAAATCAAAGAAGCTCGGGATTAAGCTAGTTGCTAAATTCGTTTTCAATCTTGACTCAATTTGGTCAATGTATTAAACTAGATTTAATTGAAGTTGATTTGGCTACAATTGCAATACAATTGGCCGATTAATCTTTAATTAAGTCAAATTTTAAATACAATTGACTAAAGTCTTTATCAATAGGCTATTATTAAATAGTTTAAACCTAATCCTAATTGAGGTTATGTCTTAAATAATTCCATCAGCCCAACAACAATAATTACCTACCCACCAGCCATTTTAAAAGGAGCCTAATCTATACTAAACCAACCCGGCCCAACTCTTTAAAGACCCATTTTCTTCTTCAAACATGAGAAATCCTAAACCAAAGCCAAACCTTAAACCGCCGTCAACCCGACCTTGACCCCTTCTTCACCCGAATATGGCAACCCATGGTCGAACCAACCCGCTTTCAACACAAATCAAATTCCACATGACCTAAATATCTGCGAAACGACTTGACCCAGATGTACCCGCGCATTTCACGCATTCATAGTATGGGAAAACCATTGAATATTCTAGAAAAAGCCTAGATGTCTCATCCAACTTCCATATTCCACGAATCTTGGGTACCATGGTACGAATTCGTACACATCTGGTCGTTTTTGATTGGTTGAATGGAATTTGTTTTGCCCTTTTTCAATTGGTCCACCTATTCCATTTTGAGGGAAAAATCCAAAGTTTTGGTATGGTGCAGGTTCGAAAACGAGACGGCGGGAGGGAAAGGATTTTCAAATTTTAAACCCTAGGGTTCCTTTTTTTGGGGATCCCAAAAATACCCTGGTTCTATCCTCTATATAAGAGGTAATAGGAGTGAGTCACTAGCTAGGGGTTGGATTTTAGGAGGTTCAGAAATTGTGGACTAGAGGAATTAGAGGTCACCATATTCTATAAGTTTTGAAGTTTTGGGTCGAGACAAGGGGGGGGGGGGGTTCTTTTTTTTCCAAGAGATTTTTCTTTTCATTTTCTTTCATTTAGGGTGTTTTTTTTTTTGAAATTTTGAGGGGAGTCTTAAAGAGTAAAAATTTCACCAGTTGCCATTAAGGTTTTGAAGTGGAAAAATCCATTTTTAGAGCAAAAATCAGTACATGTCTTTTCTTAGTTGAGTAAATATGGCAACTGTGGAACTGTAGATTTAGCTAGAAATTTTTTTAAAACTATCAATTTGAGTCGAAGTTTCCCGAAGGGCTGTTTCCCGGTGGTAGCAACTTTGACTGATAGCTCGGGTCCTCGTTTTGCTGCCCTAGAGGAGGTGAACATACTTTTTTCCCTTTAAACTCATCACTTTCTACTTCATCCCTTCTTTTTTTTTTCCTGTAGAAGTAGTTACGTGTTTGTCTTGAATGAGGCTAGGATTTGTCTGCTGCATTTGGCTGTGATGGCTTCAGGGATTGTATTTTGACTGTTGTTGTGCCATTTCCCTGAAGCAGTGTTCAAGTTATAATTTTAATGTAACCCTGTTGAACATACTGTACTAAACTGATGTGGTGGTTTACCTGAGAGTTCGTGGCACGAATCAATGTATACCTCATCAAGGCTTTGCTTTTTGCTTGAAATTTTCATCTTTTGTATCTAGAGTCTTGCTATGCTAGGCTGATTGTCGTTATAATCGTTTAATCCCTGATTTTAGCTTTTGTTTCTTTTTCCTCGGTTTTGCAATCTTTTGCTTAAAGCTTGAACTCGTTGTTTAGTTATTTATTCATTGTTGTTTATTTCACAT
>NW_025867706.1:0-3852 GCF_002878395.1 Capsicum annuum
TTACTAAAAGATATTGAAACAAAATTTAAAAAATATCCACGCACAAATAAAAATAGATTTACTATAAACCTAATCAAATCTATTATACCTATTAAATCCGCGCACCCCCCTACCTTAAAGAAGTAGAATCCCTTATTCCTCTTTGAGTTAGAGACCGAGATAGATACTTTTATATTTTGTGACCATCCCTTCCACAATAGAGGCATAGAAGACTATCCCTTTCCTTTGAAAGCATAATAAGTGAATGAACATTCCGAGCCTTCCCAACTTGATAGTGGTATTGTAAGACTTGTTTGCTTCTAGTTTGTCCCTACAATGGAGTAGTCCACTTGAGAGATTTCTCAAGATTTGACCTTTCCCGAACTATTTCCCTTTCAAGAACTAAGTTTCTTTCAAGTGAGGCAGCAATGTTGGCCTTGGTTTTAGTTAATTCTTCCTCCAGCTGGAATTGTATCCTACCTCCTTCACTTTTTCCTCTGTGATTCCTCTTGGTGATTTCATCTAATCTTCTATTCAGAAGACTATTCTCACAGAAGAGAGTCTTGCACGTCGTTTGATACTCAATCACTTTTACACCTAATTCCACCATTTCATCTTCACATTTTGATAAATATTCTCTCATCTTTGCCTTTTCATTTTTGAGTTTAGATATTTGGGCACTCAATTCCACCACTTCCTCTTCATTATTCTCTAAGGAATCCATCAAATCTTATTTTTCTTTAGCAATATCATTCGTTAATCAATTATCATCGATTTAAGATATTAAATCTTATTGAGGGAGTAGTTCTTTAGGTTTTCCTTGATGTCATGTAAAGTCACTAGGTTCTCTTTATTAGTCTTAGTGTCTGCCATCAGGTTAAAGAGTGAGTTAGATACTAATGTATCATTTTTCACTACCACCATAGAAATATCTCCTTATTGTTATGAATTATCTGAATCATTGGAATAGTCATCCCAATAGGATGCCAACACTTGATTGGCAATTTTATGAACTTCAACCCTCTTGCCATGCTTCACCGGAATCTTATCTTTGCCATTTTTTTTCATCGGTTTGCCTGGTAGGTACCTTGTACTCAATCTTATTCATTGGGTAATCCTTGATGTAATGACCAAACTTGACACATTTGTGACATGTTTCACTTGAATTACCCTCCTCTATACCCTTGTTAGGCTCTCCTCTCCTAGAAATGGACCCTAATTTTTCCAAAGCCTTAAGAACTCTTTTTACAATATTTGTTCTCTTCTTATCTTCATAATAGGTAGTCTCTTTAGTAGCTTTGAGAACCAGATTCTTCTCTTCCTTGGGCTCAGTCTCTGATACAAGTAAAATGGCCACCTTAGCTTTCGATGGCATCATTTAAAGTCACTATGTGAAAAATCAATCTTTGGTCCCATGGAGGGCACGGGATCATACTTGTAGGGGTTATTTTGAGCATGCCATCAAATAAACCCGTGTGTGGAGGATTGCTTGGAGCCTTGAAGACTAGAGGACTCACGGGTTTGGACCATATTTGATGGTTCACGGTTTTGGCTCCTTTTATTAAGGTCATTTTGGTCACTTAGCCTCAAGTTCATTTAGGTCCTTTAGCCTTGTTTAAATGACACTCCATTGCCACCACCTCATTAAGGGCATTGGAGTTATTTTATCTTTCTTTTGTAATATACTATATATAATCTATTTTAGGTCATTTTCTCTTTTGTTAATGAATGATGGACATTTTAAGGACTTATTATCTCGTTGGAGAGTGCAACACCTTAGTATAGTTTTTAGTTAGGGCTCGGAAAAGTCATCCTTAGTATAGGGCTTGGAAAAGCCAATATTGTTATTTGCTTGGAAACGGTGGATCTTGAGGTGAGTGATTCCCTTGGAGGTCACCATAAGAGTGTAGTGTTGTTGTTACATTAATTATGGGTTTAGTTTTTGAATCAAACTTTATTCCTAAGTCTTGTAACAAATCTATATCTCACTATCTATCCTTTTATTCTTGTAATCTTGTTATTGTTTGTAGTGGACTGTTTTTGTGTCTTGTTGAATCCAAAAATTTATGTTCTTGTCATCATCTTGTTATTCACGATTTGTGGCTGTTTTGGGATTCAAATACACCTTTGTTTATTGTATTCTTGTTGTATTTGTCGAATCCGAGTGAGGTCTCCATTTGGTCCACGATTTGGTGTGATTTGTGGACTGTTTTGGACGGTGCATTGGACTGTTTTGTGGCTGTTTCATGTTCCCTTGTTTGTCTCGTATCATTTGGTATCAAAGCATGTCTTGATCTTGTTCCTAAAAGATCAATCTTGGGCTTGATTTTTAGAAAATTCAAAAAAAAAAAAGTGTTAAAAACTGAAAATTCTAGAAAAATAGCAATCTGTCTGTGTTTGTGTTCTTGGCCAAAATTGTGTTTTTGTTGTGTCTTTGCCGAGATTTGTTTGTTGTGTGACTAGATCTAGTAGTGTTCTTGTTTTTTTTTGTTGTTTCTAGTGTTAGTTTTCTTGTCCACTAACACTTTGAGTCTCTAAACTTGAGCTTGAACTTGTTGAAAGTTGTTGTTGTGAACATAGGCTTGTCCCATTGTTGTGGTGGACTGTTTTGGCCATGTGGTTTCTCCTTGATGTTCTAAACTTGACCACGTGACGTTGTTGTTAATTGGTGTCTTGAGAACCATTTTGTGGAAGTTGTAGTTGTCGTGGCCAAGTGTTGGAGATATTGTTATTGTTGATTAGAGTTGGCCGTTGGAATTGTTGTTGTTATTGTTCTTGGTCTGGTTGTTGTTGTTCTTGAAGTTCTTCACCTTCCTTCATATATTGTTAGAAAATAAAGTGAATGTTAGATCCTAAAAGGTGAAGGAAAAAGGTGCATGTAATTGTTAGTCTTGAAAGACCCCAACCACCAAAAGACTTTATATTACTTCTCAACCACTTTTCCATGATTTAAGGACCCATGTTTTAAGGAGAAGTACAAGAAAAAGTCAAGTCTTGAAAATTGAAAAAGGCCCCAAGACTTATTTTCCCTCCTAAAACAAATTCCACCAATCCAAATTAATTTTTGTCCAAAACTTGAACATTTGAGAATAACCACTTGATAAAATCGAACTAATACATGGCTACCACATCATCACTGCTACTGTTCACACAACATTTCTGAGCTCAAAATTTTAGATGCTTAGTTTCATTTTTATTGTCCCTTAGTTTCGTTGTTGGTTCTAATATAAATTAACAACTAGTAATCACCTACTTAGTTGTAGATTAGTTGTTGAGTCCATTTCTTTCGTGTCTTCATTATTTATGTGCTTTTCTTATTTTTAACTCGTCGTAACTTCTTTGTTTCAAGTTTGTAAGTAGATTTTGTTTTGTGTTTTTAGTCGATCAAACAAGAATCTATTCCGGCCTCCAAGTAGAATTGACATCTTATTGACTACCAGAGTATAAGCAACTTTAAATATTCGCCGCTCCAAATTGTGAGGATCACAACAGTGAGTGAATACGAGTGTTGGTGAGGAGCTTTTACTACTAATCTTGTTTGTTCATTTTGTAGGTTTAAAAGGTAATACAAGGGGAACATGTTTTCGATAGCCGGGGATTAATGTGACCACAATATGGGAGACTATGATTGTAGTAAGGGTTTTTATGGCTAGGAAGTTGAGGGAGATTGCGGAGGCTATGAAAATAGTCATGATCAAAACTTGGGCAGATTTGAAAGTTACTGATTTGAGGGAGAAAATGAGGGGAATGATGTGCCTAGTGCTTATGGTGAATTTGGATATGATGTAGGACCTCGTGATGGTTCTTATGATGAAGTTGGGGCATGTAAGGAGTAGTATACTTCCCACTCTGAACCTACATTTGGTGTTAGGT
>NW_025867707.1:0-1420 GCF_002878395.1 Capsicum annuum
AATATTTAATTTCACTTTATCTGTTTATTTATTTCTCAAGATTTATTACGTTAATAAATTAAAGATAAATTAGATATGAAGCGAAATTAAATGTTCGAACTCTTATACTGGTTAGAAAATTTAATTTATAATAATGTTATTGCGTCTACATAATAAATGTTCTTTACCCATTTTAACTAGTGTCACAAAAATATATGTATATATACATATATACATACAAACACACATCTGTATATGTACATATATTTATGCACATATATGTATGCATACACACACATATAACCATAAAATAAAATAAAATGTATGAACATAAACTTGATAACATTCACTTAAGCAAATATTTATTTCACCATAAAGCAAATAATTGATACCTGCTCATCATAGAACTTTCCCGTGCCATAGCTGTGAAGGTTGACAGCTTACAACACTAAGCAGTCTTATGTTTCTTATTAATAATATTCAATATTTAAATTCACGTTATCTGTATATTTATTTCTTGAGATTTAATTACCTTAATAAATTGAATATAAATTATATATGAAGCAAAACTAAATGTTCGAACTTTTAAATTGATTATAATAATGATATTACGTGTAAATAATAAATTTTACCCATTATTATAGTGTCACAGAGTTTATATATATATATATATATATATATATATATATATATATATATATTGATACCTGCTCAACATAGAACTTTCTCGTGCCATAGTTGTGAAGGTTTTTGGCTAACAAATGACTACAACACTATGCAGTCTTACGTTTCTTATTTAAAATATTCAATATTTAATTTCACTTTATAGGTATATTTATTATTCTATATTTTCTTACCTTAATAAATTGAATATAAATCAATATATATATATATATATATATATATATATATATATATATATTAGAGATCAATAGCCAATCCTATGTGGCATGTCTCACAAGCAAGTATTTCTACTTATCTTTTTTGTCAATTTTTTGAGTTTTCTTTTTACTTTTAAAACTTATCTATTAATTACCTTATTTCATTTAATTTTAAGATAATTAGCATTTACTAATATAATAATGAAGGTTTGTAACTCTTCTTTTTATTAGGCCAAGTTAATTGTGAAATATCATTAACTAGTGTTAACTCTACACTTTTCATCTTCCCTTCTATCTATATAATTCTTCCATTAGAGATCCCAAAAGTTTTTCGAAATATGAAAAATATTTATTATTTTGTAGTATTATTTTCTTCGTTTATGATCAAAACAAGTTCTTTCATCATATTATAATTGTAGTTCTTCTCATAAAAAACATATTAGTAATTATATATATAATAATTTATTGTTTCGTAGAATTATTTCTTTATTTATGATCAAAACAAATTCTTTATTCATATTATAATTGTAGTTTGTCTCATTAAAAGAAGTATTTATAAT
>NW_025867708.1:0-2813 GCF_002878395.1 Capsicum annuum
GTATATTAACCAAGAAATTATCACATCCACCTCTATGGCCATCAATTATTTCAAACTTAATGTCTAGTGCTAAACATGATTTACAACTAACCTTACACACAATCCCCATTTAGAAACTATGAAATAAATATCAAGAAACACTAGTACACTAGAAATTTATAACCACAATAATCGATCATGACCTTACAATTTTCCTTGTCATAATCCATTAGCACGTACTATTTCAACACATTAAACTTACAAATCTAATTCCACAAAACATGTATCATCAATCTCTTGCCACTATTCACCACTACACCATTTAAATTCAAGCCTATAGTCTAGCATCAATCATTTACAACCAATGAAGAGTGCAACATAATATAAATATACTAATCCTTCAAATTGGGATATTCTACCCAAATACTTCAAAAATATACTACATACTTTCTCATAAGTAGTATTAGTTTACAACTACCAATGAGAAGAAGGTTAAGGGGTAAGTTCATATAATAGACATGATCAACCTTAAGCTTATATTATAACCATACAATCTTATCTACTTATACGGCTTTCTCACATTACACTTACTTACCCCAATGGGCATTTAGAGTACCTTCAAATACCCCATATGACAATGAGTCTATACTTGCAGCCTACTGACTAATCTAGCCATTTTCATTCATAGCCTATAAGGAGTTTCTATAACCACCTTAAATATCCACTCTGGGCTCTTTCTCTATTTTGAACAGAAGAAAACAAATAACATTCTGAGTCAACACTTCCTCCATGGACTACCATACAATCCATCAATAGTACCACCACATTAGTCTACCACCACGAAAGGGTAAATCATTCCCAATTAACGGTCATTCAACTATAAATATTTAATCACAAAAGTCACCCTCACTCTGATCTCTAACTTTGTAACTTCATATCACAAACTTTTTGGTCTAATTTCACTACCAATAGGTCATAACACTGACACTCTAACTTATACTACTACTCGGATGGAAATACAGTTCCAACAAACATAAGAACAACAAGATGAACAACAAGTTGATAGTGAATCAAAATAGGCCTCACACGGCTTCACTAGACTTTGATTTTTGTGTTTTGAAGAAGAATAAGATAAATGATAAGGCAACTATGCTAGTGAATCAAAATAGGCCTCACACGGCTTCACTAGACTTTTGTTTTCAACAACACAATGATATCAAGATTATAAGAGATAGAAGCTTGGTACACAATAGACAATGACTCAAGAATACACATCTTACTCTTGTCTTAACTGAATGCCTCATAAGAACAAGGACACAATTTTACACTAGGGAACTCCTCTCCCGTCCTTTGTGGGACTTCTGAAATTTCTGCTGGATAATCGGAGAATATCTAAAAACACCAGAGCGAAGAAGAAATTAGGATAAATTTTCTTTTCGTATGGGTGACACCATAGCACGAATTAGAGTATGAAGAAGGAATATTCTGACTCTATAGAACGAACTAGAACATGAAGAAAGAGAGACATTCCTAAATGCCTTCTAGCCTCCTACTTATAAGTGTGGCGCGCTACACACCCATAAACAAGACTCTACCCGACGCGATTTTGTAGACACCCTAGGACCATGAACCTTACTCTGATACCAAGTTTGTCACAACCCGAACTGGGGCCCTGGCTGTGACGAGCATTCCCAAACCCGAAGGCCCAAAACGCCCTTTGTCTATCTGGTAATCATGCACATAATTCATATGATCAAAGTAATACGAAATTGGCACAATAAAATGGAAACATGATCAATAATTTAAAACAGTTAAAGACCTGAAAACATGCCCAACAATATTTAATAAACATCCGCAACAGTCTGCGAAATCTCTACTGACATACTATCTGAATAACTAGGACAAGGCCCCCAGCAGACCAAAAACCATACTAAAATGAATACCTAAATGACTAGGCCTTCCGAAGCAAAGAAGGCTCACCAACTGAACTCTGAGACAACCTTGTCTGTAGACTCTACTAAGGATCTGGACCCCTAGACTACTCCTCAGTACCTGGGAGGAAGGGGGGTCAGCACAATTGTACTGACACATGAAGCAATCCAAAATAGAGTAATTGAACATATATATATATATAATACGTGAGAGCAAATTTTCATCAAACATTATGCATAAAAAAGTTTCTGAAAAACAAATGGGCACCTTCTGAAAACATATAACCTGTCTGTAAATCTCAAACTCTGATCTGTGTATTACTTTTGAGTTAGGTGGTATCCCCTACAAGTCTGATATTCCACGGGTGATATGGAATCTGCCATTGACTCGGCAGGAAAGCCTCCAAACTGAGTATGCTGCAAGGGTTGGAGTTCCTGAATCTGATACGCCATACGATACTTAAGTCAGCGTATAATAATATACCCGGGTCGGCAAACCACGATTTTAGGCAATGAGTTGCTTTAACTCAAGCCCTCTTCAGGGAACCACCTAACATCTCTGTATGCCCATTTTTAATCTTTTCTGTACATGCAACATTCTAAATGTCTAAAATCATGATAGTCTGAAATGTCTATTAGTTTGAGTCTGATATGGCATTGGTCTGAATTAGTATCTTCATACCAAGACTTGTAAGTCATGATTTCTGAACCATAATACATTAAGCTAAATCTTTCATTTAAAGCATAATTTAGACCACCAAAAACATGCAACTGATATAGAAGATTTCGTGTTTCGAAACTCAAGTCAAAATCATGCAAAAACTTCATCAACATACGGTGGTCTAGTGCCCTTAGCAAATTCATGCACTCTTTCATTACATGCATTATGAACATTAAACATTC
>NW_025867709.1:0-4123 GCF_002878395.1 Capsicum annuum
ATAGACCATTTTTGGGCCAAATCGATATGTTATAGCTCACGATTTTATGGATGGGCTTGAGGCCCAAAAATGTTTTGGACTAAAAATAAATCGAGCCCAAAAATGGGGCTGTTTGGCTAGTCAAACGGCCTAAATAATGCGAACAACCTATTTTCAAGCGAAATCAGTGTGTTATAGCTCACGATTCTTGGGGTGGGCCCAAGGGCCAGATATGTTTTGGATCAAAAATCAAGCAGGTCTCCCAGATAGGCTGAGGAGTGAAAGAGTGTGGTCTGTTGGGGTCGACAGGGCTGTTTGGGTTGTCCAACAGGCAAAACAGCACAAACGGGTAATTTTCTAGCTAAATCAGTGAGCTATAGCTCACAATTTTGAGGGTGGGCTTGGTGCTGCAGCCTGTTTTGAGTCAAAAATAGGTCGAGGGCTCCCAAACAGGAAGAGCAGTAGGAGAATATGGGTTATTGGGTTCGACGTGGCTGTTTGAGTGGTCAAACGGGCTGAATGGCGAAAATGAAGCATTTTTAGGCCAAATTGGTGTGTTATAGATCATAGTTTTGGGAGTGGGCCTAGGGATCGGGCATTTTATAGGGAAAAAATTGACTAGGGGTCCTAGGAAGGCTGAGGAGTGGGGAAGTGTGGGTCGTTGTGGTCGGCGGGGCTATTTGAGTGGTAAAACGAGTGAAACGGCACGAACGGACCATTTTCTGATCAAATTGGTGTACTATATCTCACGGTTTTGGAGGTGAGCCCGACGCCGAAGCATGTTTTAGGCAGAAAATTGACCGGAGGATCCCAGGCATACTGTGGAATAGGGGTGTATAGGTTGTTGGGGTCGATGGTGGTCGGTAGGGCTATTTGGTTGGTTAAACAGGCAAAAGGGCGCGAACGGATGATTTTTGAGAAAAATAGGTGTGATATAGCCTACAATTTCGAAGGTGAGTGAAGGGATCGGGTGTGGTTTGGGTCAAAAATTGATCGGGGACTCTCAGGCAGGCTGAAGAGCAGGGGAGTATGGGTGGTTGGGGTTGACGGGGCCACTTGGGGGGTCAAAAGGGTGAATCGGCATAAACAGGCCATTTTTAGGCTAAATTGGTATGCTATACCTCACGGTTCTGAGAGTTGGATAGGGTTTGGTCATATTTTTTGGGCCAAATATCAATCAGGGGAACCCAGGAGGGTTGAGAAGCGAGGGAGTTAGGGTTTTTTGGGTTGACGGGGCCGTTTGGGTGATCAAACAAGCAAAACAGCACCAACGGCCCATTTTTTGGGCCTAATCGGTGTGCTATAGCTCACGGTTCTGGGGTGTTCTTGGGTACCGAGCCTGTTTGGGAGCAAAATTGATTGGGGGCTCCCATGCAGGCTGACAAAAGAGGGAGTATGTGCTGTTAGGGTCGGTGGGGTTATTTAGGTGGTCAAACAGGCGAAACGACATGAACAGACCATTTTTTGGCCAAATCAATGTGATATAGCTCACGGTTTCGAGGGTCCCACCCGAGTCCCAAGTATGTTTTGTCCAAAAATTCCTCGAGGCCATTTGGGTGGTCAAATAGGCGATACGACGTGAACGTGCTATTTTCAGGCTAAATCGTTGTGCTACAACTAATGATTCCGGGGGTGGGCTTGGGGATCAGGTGTGTTTTAGTCTAAAAATTGACTGCAGGCTCCCAAGCAGGCCGAGGAGTGAGGGAGTATAGGTTGTTGGGGTAAGTAGGGCCGTTTGGGTGGTCAAACGGGCGAAATGGCATGAAAGGACCATTTTAGGGAAATTCGGTGTGTTATACCTCACAGTTCTGATACAAGACTAACAAGGAAGGCACGAAAAACACTCCAAATCAGTCCACAAAGCTTAAGGATTCGAGGACCAAGAGGGAGACCACTCTCGGCTTCATTACCAACAATAAAATTACATGATATAGTGGTGTATTTGACACCAAATCAGCAGTCCAAACTAAGATTAACCATAATATATGATGAACAAGAAAAAAGATTTGAATTTAACAATAACAACAAGAACACAAGATTACAACCCAACAATATACAAGATTACATGAAGGTAAAAGGATAGATAGATAGACCACATGAAGGTATAATCTTAAGAACCTAAGAATGGAAAATCTTTGACCCTTAACACTACACACAACAATAAACCTATCTCTTACAAAGATATAAGTTTGGATTCCGCCTCCCAAGCATCAATGTTTCCAAGCAAACACAATCACTAGTGATTCCACACTAGATCTTGCCCTAGTTTCGGTTGGTGGCTTTTCCAAGCCCTAACTATGGTGTTCCAAGTCTTTCAAGACTTACAATAATATCCCAAAAACTCCTAATGGAAGCCCTAGCATGTTACTTATATATTTAGTAAAAAATGAAAGCTGAAAATGACCAAAATGTCCTTAAGTGATGGGCTCCCATCAAGTATAGCCAAAGTGTAGTGTTTGGACTATTTTGGGTGCATAATTAGGTCCTCTTTGGCTCTTCAATTGAACACGCCAAGTCTCGGATACAACACACACTCTCATAAATCCATTTCTGGGATTAATCTTGTATCATCCTCTCCATCTTGAGAGGAATTTGCCTACAAATTCATGGCACAAAACAGCCTGCAAAAATATGAAACGGCAAAAAACTGTCCACAAAATAGGAGGAACCCAAGAGCTCAATACAACAAGTCTCGATCAACAACTTTATTTTGCACCTGGGCTTTCTCTGCATCTTAGGAATTGCCTTAAATCTCACCCGACTCAATTTTGCTTCCATCATAGAGGCATCATTGTAGACTCTATGTACCTCACGTTCGTTTCTACTAAGTTCCTCTTCTTGGATGTGTCGATTTTTGAAAAAGGAAATTTCGGTTGAGAGGCTCGATTTGGTAATGTGGAGCTTTGGTTGTGGAGCTTGGATGGGAGGAAATTGGCTTCTAAGTCCACCTTATTGTACTTGATCAACTTACGGGGGAAGTGGTCTATCTTGTTCTCAATTTTGAGGGGTATTTGGAGCTTGTCTTATGGCATTATGTGGTGGTCTTGGAGTATTGGTCATTGGAAGTAAAGTTTTGGGAGTAAAAACACGAGAGTTCCTTCGACTATCCATTAGATCCAACCTCTCACTCATAGTTACCATATTTGAGTTAATTTTTTCAAGACCCGCATTTGCCCTAGAAAGGTCTCGGGACAAAGCATCAAGGAGGGCCAAAATAGTTTCCATTATGGCCAAGAAGTTACCTACAAAACAACAAATAAGTTAGTTGTACAAGAATGGTCCTCACACTCCATCTCTATTATTTTGTCTCTCGTATTTTTTTTCCTCACTTTGATCTCACAAGTGTCATAACCTTGCTTGTACTCCATGAGGCATTGAGAGGTGGACTAAGTATTACAACGACTCAAAAGAATAAGACACACAAAGGAACGTATACACGAAGGACGGTTTCAAAACTAACTTACAATCTAAAACTAGCTTGTAAGTTAGTAATGAAATCAAGAAAGGAAAAAAAAGAAACAACACAATGAAACTAGAAGATCAAATTTTGAGCTTAAAATTTTTGTGTGAACAGTAACTTGGGTGACATGGCAGCATACCATTGGTCACGGCCCCACAATTAGTCACTAGTTGAAGTTTACAAACTTTAGTTACTATCTAACGGAAACAATTGGTTTTGGATGGAATGTATATTTCTTAAATATCCTTTAAGTTTAATCTTCAATAGGCAAGACTTGACTTTGTACAATTCATACAAAACAAGGTTCCTAAACAAGGAAAGTGGTTGAAAAGTAGATGTCAAGAAAGTGATGACTAAAGTCTTCTCACAAGAAACTTTACAACTAGTAGGTTCACCTTTTTGAATCTATGTTACACTTTTGGTTGTCTTAAGTTGTAACATGAGATGAAGAAAAAGATGAACACCACAACAACCTTCAATAACACATCAACAACAACAGAACAACAATGTCCACCCCACGGCAAACATCAACACACATCACGGCCAATTTTAGTGTCAGCACACGGCCAAGGTTTTTATGGTGTTGTATTTCTATTTTAGCAAGGGTGAAGGTTGTGATGAATGTCAAGAACTCTAAAAAAACTTTATCAAGAGCAAAAATAACACCAACAATTTCCATCCAAT
>NW_025867710.1:0-3032 GCF_002878395.1 Capsicum annuum
CTATTCCCTATCTAGTCTGGACATGTCTAGCATTATTCGAGGATGAATGTTTCCAAGGGGAGGATGATGAAATACCCCGGGAAATTTTTCGTTGAAATATTTTGCGTAAACATGTTGGGTTCTATCTTTTAGAATGAATTATAAATTTTCTATGCGGAATGTCTTAGATTATGACCCACCATTGCGTAGAGTATTGAATAAGATTTCCAACGATATATGGATCATCCAAAATGGACACCCGAGCAACGAGATATGAACATTCTGATCGAACTGTGAATAGTAGTAAACAGTAAAAGGTGCAGGAAAAAGTACTGAGGGCTGGCGTATTTTTGCTCCAAATTTAAACGATCATAACTCCTCGTACATAATGATCTGAGTGATCTTCCATATATCAACAAAAATCTCTACGAGTCCTCTTTCCAATGAAATTGGTTTCATCCAATTTTTCTATCGGAGCAAAACATTATGGTTGATCTACTTCAGACTATCAAAATAGTCCACCAAAGGATAGATTCGAGAATTATTTGATTTTTAGGGGCGTCTTGGTCATTCTCCCTCACCCAAAATCTGTCCAAACCCTACATTAAAGCCTATTAGAAGCATTATATGTCATATTTCATCAAATTCCCTCAGAAATAAAACCCTAAGCTCCTACATCCAACTTCAAGAACCTTCAAAGTTCACCATTAATTCTGCAAATTTATTCAAGATTCCAAGTTCCTAGTTCAAGAACTTCAAGAACCTCCAAAGTTCATCATTAATTCTGCAAATTGATTCAAGATTCCAAGTTCCTAGTTCAAGAACTCCAAGAACCATCATTCAAAGGTACGATTAACATCTCAAAAACGAGTATCAATGGAAAGTTCATCATTCAAGGTATATGGGGTTTTTCAACAAGAACTTTCTATCGTTCTTGGGCCCAAAAGTAATTTTCCTTACAAAGGCATGATTTTTCTTTTGATTTTTACGAATTTGAAGCATGAACCCATATCTTATGATGATTATTATGAAATCTTGATGTTTATGATTTTGAAAGATGAATTTACTTGTGTGGAGATATAAAGCATGAATCTTGAACGATATTTATCATGATTTGATATTTGGGTCCTGAATCCCCATTAGAAATTGTGTTTTTTTTGAGAAAGTGTGTGTTATAAGCACGTTGATGTTGAATATTTAAGATATTTTGAGTGATTTGACCTTTTGGTCTTAATGGAGTTGTTTTGAACAGGAGTGTGAAAGAAATCCACAACATGGTTGGTTTTGATAGATGGGAAGCATGATGGCTCCCAATGTATATTTATATATTAATGAAATTGTTTTGTTGTGGATTGTGTTTGAAATGATCTGAGCTAAGTCTATGAGAAATTTTTAGCACCGAGTAGGAGGTATAAAGCGACCTTACTTCCCTAGAACTACATGCCCCCGTAGGAGTGAGCCTGGGGCTAATTTATATAGTGATCACTAGTTTGGGTGGATTTGATATCAATAGTTCTACTCCAATGGCAAGGATAGGATGGCTCTCCCTAATGTGGGTTGTACGTTGGACTCCATGTAGCTCACATGGTTTATGTCGGTTATAGGATATCCCAGTGTGTGTGTGTTTCCTTGTGTTTATGGTGAATGGTGAAGTGATTTGAAAGTGGAATTGTGAAAGTTATTCTTTCAAAAGATTTAAATGATATTTACATTATGAGAATTAATATTCTTGATGAACTGAAAGTGATTGACATATTGTATGATGACTCACATATGTTGTTGTACTAATTTCATCCTCTCATGATTATGATGATTTTCTTCGGGCTATGTGAGTCTTTCATACATCCTACATATTTCTTATAAATATTTATGATGATGATGTTTATACAACTACATACACCCCCATATGCTCAGTTTCATTCCATAGTACTGACCCATAACTTCGGATGTGGGCTGCATTTTCTCAGAATGTAGGTTTAGGTGCTCAGATCCAGGTTCCACAGTTATTCTTCATGCACGCTGTTGTACATTCTCTGTTATGGTGAGTCCTCATATTCCAAGGACGTGATGTCTGATGTTGGTTTCAAGGAATCGTTTACATTTGATAACTGAGTATGAGTCAGTTGGGGTATGTCTCAATGGCTCGCTGGTTTTATTGATTCTTTTAGAGGCTTGTCAGAGTAGTATAGATGTTGGGAGTTGACTAATAAGTCGTATTTTGTTACAACAACAACAACAACAAACCCAGTGTATTCCCACCTAGTGGGGTCTGGGGGGGGGTAAGATGTACGCAGTCCATACCTCTACCTCTGATGAAGTAGAAAGGCTGTTTCCGATAGACCCCCAGCTCAAGGCACGAGATACCACACAAACACATAGTAAAGCACAGAAGTAGATTACATAACATAAATACGGCACCCATAAGTAATATAAAACAGAGAAAAGCAGAGGAAAGCACACAGATTCGTAATAAAACATGGAACACAGAACACGGAATCATAACAGGAATAAAACCCCCACCAAGTAATTCCCTACACTAGCGACCCAAACTGGCCCTAATCCTCTGCCGAAATTCGTGCCCTCCAGACCTTCCTATCTAGGGTCATGTCCTCGGTGAGCTGTAACTGTTCCATGTCCCACCTAATCACCTCACCCCAGTACTTCTTCGGCCTACCCCTAGCCCGCCTAAAACCATCCAACGCTAGCCTCTCACACCTACGGACCGGGGCATTCAGGCCCCTCTTCTTCACGTGTCCGAACCATCTCATAAGTCGTATTTCGTTATCTTTCTAAAATTCTTTTATTCTTGGATGATGATTACTCTGTTGATATTTGAGGGTTATTTATGAAAACCCCATTGATTTGTGTTGAACTGAATGAAAAATGGCTTAAAGGGTTAGCTTGGGGCTACTCATAACCTCAAGCACCGTGTGACGCTCCGGGACCCATTTTTTTGGGGTGTTACATGCACGTGAATAGGAATGCACACTAGTGTGCCGTAAATACACTAATTAATTCACATAGATATAACAACAATCACATAAAAGTCATAA
>NW_025867711.1:0-4175 GCF_002878395.1 Capsicum annuum
TATAGTTATATACTACTTTATAAAACATATATACATGTATACCTTAAATATATGTTACTTTAGAGTCTATAAGAAATACATACACATATATACGTACCATTAAATATATGTACTACTTTAAATAATATACATGCAACATATAAACACTATATATATACTACTTTATAAAACATATACACATGTATACCTTAAATATATCCTACTTTAGAGTCTATATAAAATATATACACATATATACGTATCATTCAATATATGTACTACTTTAAATAATATACATACAACATACTAACACCATATATATACTACTTTATAAAACATATACACATGTATACCTTAAATATATCCTACTTTAGAGTCTATAGAAAATATATACACATATATATGTACCATTCAATATATGTACTACTTTAAATAATATACATACAACATATAAACACTATATATATACTACTTTATAGAACATATACACATGTATACCTTAAATATATACTACTTTAGAGTCTATAGAAAATATATACACATATGTATGTACCCTTTGATATATGTACTACTTTAAATAAAATATATACTACAATACACACACACACACACACACACTATATATATATATATATATATATATAGTTATATATTACTTTATAAAATATATACACATGTATACGTTAAATGTATACTACTTTAGAGTTGATGAAAAATATATATACATATATACGTACCATTCAATATATGTACTACTTTAAAAAATATGTTACTTAATATAATAAATTAATAATACTTGAGGTTTTGAACTTAAAAGAAATTTATTTTTATTATGTGTATATATGAATAAATGTTTGTTATGTTTAATTGTCTATTACTTAGTGTAAAGTTTGATGGTAAATTAGTAATATATTAAAACTAAGTATTTAATTTAAACTGGAAATTCAATTTTAATGGAAAAAATTACAAAGTAAGGAGTGAATGAAATATGAATGTTATATTTTATTGATTGTAAAATGATTGAAAATTTATAATGTACATGAATGAAAAATCTACAAAGTTTTCATCATTTTTTTCAACTCATCCATGTTAAAATTAACTGGAAGTGGCATAGGATAGTCAAAATCAATGAGGGAAAAATCATGCATTGGACTTGTGTTGAGTTCTCCCTTGAAGTCATAATTTCTTCAAGATTCTGTTTATCTTTCGGCTCCACCTCCATTCTTTGATTCTTTCGTTCCACTCTAATCCAATCTCTAAGGCAAACTAGAACATTCATAGCATTGCTTCCCAATGTGTGTCGGTTGTCTCAAAACTGTTGTCGTGACTAAAAACGCTCTCCGATGCAACGATTGACATTGGAACATTCAATATATCTCTTGCTAATCTTGAAAGCACAAGATATTGTCTTTAATTATTCTTCCACCAATCTAACGCATTGATCCGTCGCTTACGATCCTTTATTGGTGTTCGAAGATAATACTTAAGCTCTTCCCGAGAAGTTGTTGTGTAAGTTCCCGCCTCAACATTGTTTCAAACATTTAAATCATAAAAGTGATCAGGAAAATCACTATGTGTCGGTCTTTTAGAAGATGATGGCTCATCGGGAGAATGAGGAGCGACAGTTAGAGTGATATTTATCGGTACAGCTAAATCAAGTAAATCATCATAATGGTTATATAATTTATCTATGTAAATGTTCGCATCACTCATAGCCGTATACGAATCTGGTTGTTCTTATTCTTCAGATTCAGATTCAGTTTCAGGCCGTTCAACATTTATCTCTAAGTTAGAATAAATAAGATAATTAAAGTGACACATTGTAGTATATTTCATACATGGATTTAGTATAGCACCAACCAAGTAAATAAGAGAAATCGGAGAAAAATATTTTTAAAATTTAGAAAACATAGCACCGACAACTTCTTTGTAACCTTTTTATTCTTGTATTCTTTAAACAAAGAAGAAATATCTGCTATATATGCTAAAATATTACAAACAATAGGATAATAAGCATCGAAAAATTCAACCGTAGTTATATAAATTTTTTCCATAAATTTAACAATATCATCAATTACAGCCCAATCAGAATCATGTAGCATACATTCAGCCGAATCAACAAATGAACCACAATATTGGTTAAAACTTAGTGTAATAGAAACTCTATAAGCATGACAATTTTTTAAATAATCATACGTAGCATTCCATCTAGTATCACGTTATTCAGGCATCAATATCGGTCTAAGTCCATTTTGTTCACATTTAACTTTAAATTCTCTAATTCTTTTTCTTCAATTATTTCCTTGAATAAAGCCTACAACAAGCTGAATTTTTTCAATATAAAGCTCAAAAAATTCAAGACCATCTCTTACAATTAAATTATACATATGACAAGCACACTTAACATAAAATATTTCAGGTAATGGCGAAGAGAGACTAGCTTTTAACTTTGTAATAACAGTCTTGTTGTTAGACGCATTATCAAAAGCAATACATAAGACTTTTTTTTCAATACCATAAAATTCTGCAACTTTACTAATCGAATCAACAATAAATTCTCCAGTATGTCTACGATTTTCATCAAACAAAAAAGCTGAAATACGTTTTTGCATGACAAAATTACTATCTATTCAGTGACAAGTAAAGGTTAAATAATCATTTTTATTAACAGCACGATCAAGATCAGAAGTTAAAGCCATTCTACATTGAATATTTTTTAACAGTGTAGATAAATAAAAAACATATTGTGAATGAAGTTTAAAAATATCAGTGCGGCAAGTACTTCTAGAAATATCATTAAACATAAGATTATAAATTGCTTGAATATAATGAATAAAAACATCTGAAGAAGGAAAACTGAAAGGCAAACAACCCACAAGGCCACAACTACTATTTTTGCTATTTTTTCCAGTCTCTTAATTTATTATAATTCTTAATTACCTGACCGGTTGTTGGGTCCATTCTAGTTTGTGTTGACACACCAACAACCTTACCACCATGTGTAATAAATAACTCTCTTTGGTGATTATCTTTTATATGTCTCATTAACGTACCTGTACCCTCTTGATTGCCTCATTTTTTATGTTCATATATCTGTTGACAAATATTGCATTGCACCTTAGTTTCTCCTTCTATATGTGTAAAAATTTTCATGCAATACTAGTTGGTCTACGAGCTCTTGGGCACCGAGAGGACAGGGTGGGGGAGAGCGATTAACCGATTCAGATCTAACATTAACATTTCCTACTGCGGGTGTCTCACCAATATTTTCATCATTTTTTTCTAAATTAATCGCATTTACTTCATTTTCTTCTTCTATACCGTAATTTTTCTGAGTTTCTGCATAATCCATATCATAAACACCTACACCTACTTCTTTCTCAAAAGGTTGACTAAGCGGTACCGGAGGCACATGGGTATATCTACTACTTGAATTGCCTCTACCGCCAGTAATTTGTTTTTTACTACCACTGCCACTTTCGGGACAAATTTTTTTGATATTTTTATCGAGTTTTCTTAATTTATCCATTATATAAATCAAACTAAAAAAAATTCAAAATACACAAAAATAATAAAATTAAATATTCAACAATTAATTCACTAATAAAAAATTAAAAGTAAAAGATGAAATAACAATACCAAATTTTGAAAGTATCCGAAAGTTGCGACTTTAGAAACTTTCACTTGTACTTTGTAATCGCAAAATTAAAAAATAAAATTGAGCACTTTAGGAGATTTGAGGGAATGAAAATTGTGTGAAAAACGATTTGAAAGTGTAAGGTATTTATAGAAAAAATTTTGAATTTAAATTATTATTTTTTTTTTTTAGAAAATTGGGCCTACTAGCTGTTTGAGGTTCCAAACGGCTATATAGCCGTTGGGCCTAATGGGTAGTTGGCCAATTTGTGATTTTTTCGCAATTAAAAAAGAAAAAAAATTCGGGCTAGGTCGGTTAATCGATGGGCCAGGACCGATTTGGATTCGGGTTGGGTTAATCGGGCCTAAAAAAAAGCTCAGCCCGGGACCGCCAACCCTACAACCCGGGGGCTGACCGGGCCAGATCAAATCGGGCCGAATCGAGCTGGGTCAAACCGGCCTGTTTGACAGGTTTAATGTTTGCTTAAATTTCAATCCACTCTATAGTTGCATAATATAACTGTAAACCTGTAATGTCCCACATAGTCTTTAACTCACAT
>NW_025867712.1:0-1436 GCF_002878395.1 Capsicum annuum
TTTTTTTTTTATACATAGTCACTTGAAAATGGTTAAGGGTTGGGACTTTAAAAGGGATTTTTTTATTTTAAATGTGGTTTTGTTTTGATACTTAGTCACTTGAAAATGGTTAAGTATGGGGACTTTAAAGGGTATTTTTTGTTTTGAATATGGTTTAGTTGGTGACCTAGTTACTCGAAATTGGTTATGTATAGGGTCTTTTAGGGGATTTTGTATTTTTAATGTGGTTTGGTTGGTGACTTAGTCACTTAAAAATGGTTAAGTGTAGGGACTTTAAAAAGGATTTTGTGTTTTGAATGTTGTTTGGTTTGAGATTGATTTACTTGAATATGGTTAAGTGTAACGACTTTAAGGGAGTTTTTGTGTTTTGAATGTTATTTGGTTTTGATACGTAATCACTTGAAAATGATTAAGTGTAGGGACTTTAAAGGAGATTTTTTGTTTTGAATGTGGTTTTATTTTGATACATAGTCAATTGAAAATGATTAAGCTTAGGAAATTCAATGAAAACTTTTAGTTTTGAATGTGGTTAGATTGGTGACTTAGTTATATGAAAATCGGTAAGTGTTGGTACTTTAATGGGGATTTTGTGTTTTGAATGTGGTTTGGTTAGTGACTTAGTTACTTGAAACTGATAAGTGTAGGAAATTATGTGTTTAGAATGTGTTTTTATTTTGATACTTAGTCACTTGAAAATGATTAACTATAGAGTCTTTAAAGGGATTTTGTGTTTTAAATGTGGTTTTGTTAGTGACTTAGTCACTTGAGAATGGTTAAGTTTAGGGACTTTAAATGAGATTTTGTGATTTGAATGTGGTTTGGTTGGTGACTTAGTCACTTGAAAATGGTTATGTGTAGAGATTTTAAAGGGGATTTTATTGTTTTGAATGTTGTTTGGTTGGTGACTTAGATACTAGAAAATGGATAAGTGTAGCTACTTTAAAGGGGATTTTTCGTTTTGAATGTGGTTTAGTTTTGATCCTTAGTCACTTGAAAGTGGTTAAGTGTAGGGAATTTATAAAGGATTTTTCAGTTTTGAATGTGGTTTGGTTGGTTACTTCGTTACTTGAAAATGGTTAAGTTAAGGAACTTTAAAGGGGTTTTTGTGTTTTAAAAGTGGTTTGGTTGGTGACTTAGTTTGTTGAAAATAGTTAAGTATAGGGACTTCAGAGGGGATTTTGTGTTTTGAATGTTGTTTTGTTTTCATACTTCGTCACTTGAAAATGGTTAAGTGTAGGGCCTTTAAAGGGGATTTTTTTATTTAAATGTGGTTTTATTTTGATACTTAGTCACTTGAAAATGGTAAAGTGTAGGGACTTTAAAGAAGATTTTTTGTTTTGAGTGTGGTTTGGTTGATGACTTTGTTACTTCAAAATGGTTAAGTGTACGGACTTTAAAGGGGATTTTGTGTTTTGAATGTGGTTTGGTTGGTGACT
>NW_025867713.1:0-1130 GCF_002878395.1 Capsicum annuum
TAAGATATGGGTTCATGCTTCAAATTTGCAAAAAATCAAATAAAAATCATACCTTTGTAAAGAAAATTACTTTTGGGCACAAGAACGAAAGAGAGTTCTTGTTGAAAAACCCCACATACCTTGAATGATGAAATTTAGATCGATACTCATTTTTGAGATGTTAATCGTGCCTTTGAATGATGGTTCTTGGAGTTCTTGAACTAGGAACTTGGAATCTTGAATAAATTTGCATAATTAATGATGAACTTTGGAGGTTCTTGAAGTTGGATGTAGGAGCTTAAGGTTTTCTTTTTGAGAGAATTTGAT
Source organism: Capsicum annuum (assembly GCF_002878395.1). Taxonomy (NCBI): domain Eukaryota; kingdom Viridiplantae; phylum Streptophyta; class Magnoliopsida; order Solanales; family Solanaceae; genus Capsicum; species Capsicum annuum. The sequence goes on from NW_025867713.1 coordinate 307, forward strand.
GAAATATAACATATAATGCTTCTAATAAGATTTAATATAGGGTTTGGACGAATTTTGGGTAAGAGGGAATGACCAAAACGCCCCTAAAAATCAAATAATTCTCGAATATGTCCTTTGGTAGACTGTTTTGATAGTCTGAAGTAGATCAACCATAACGTTTTACTCCAATATCCAAATTGGATGGAACCAATTTTATTAGAAAGAGGACTCTCATAACTTTCCGTTGATATATAGTATCTCACCCAGATCATTGTGTACGAGGAGTTATGATTGTTTGAAGTTGACCAAAAAATTTGCTTTTGATAGGCTGAAGTAGATCGACCATAACGTTTTGCTCCGATAGACAAATTGGATGAAACCAATTTCATTGGAAAGAGGACTCGTAGAGCTTTCCGTTGATATATAATAGATCACCCAGATTTTTATGTATAAGGAGTTATGATCGTTTAAAGTTGGAGCAAAAATACGTCAGGCCTCAGTACTTTTTCCTGCACGTTTTACTGTTCACTGTTATTCACGGTTCGATCGAAAGGTTCATAACTCGTCGCTCGGGTGTCCGTTTTGGATGATCCACATATCGTTAGAAATCTTATTCGGTACTCTACAAAATGGTGGGTCATAATCTAAGACATTCCGCACGAAAAATTTATAATTCATTCTAGAATATAGAACCCAACACGTTTACGCACAAAATTTCAACGAAAAATTTTTCGGGGTATTACACAAGCAGAGGAGAACAAGAACCAAAAGTAAAGATTTCCTTTAAAGATTTGATGAGGCCAATCTTAGATGCTTTCGAGGCTTGTAAAGGACCTTCACACCAA
>NW_025867714.1:0-2043 GCF_002878395.1 Capsicum annuum
AATTATGCAACATATATTTAATCTGATAACATATCATTCATCTGTTGCGACATACAGATCATCTGTTGCATAACAAATTACCCATCTTGTGTAGCTGTTGCAACATATGATTGATATTTTGCATCAGATTATCCATGTATTGCTCTGTTTCTCTGAACTAGACTCAAATGGATTTTAACCATATACTGCAAACTATGCAACAAATGGTTTTTTTTTTAAAAAAAATGTAGTCCAACTGTGAAAATTATTATATTATATGATTTAAATGCATCTGTCTTTTTTTTCCTTTTTATAGGTTGTGCATCCATGGATCGTGCCTACTGAGGAGGAGTCGATGATGACTTCTTATATTACTCTAGGTCATGTTGATACTATTGCAGATCCAACGGTGGAGTTAATAAAGAAGGAATTGGCTGGATCAATAGCCATTAGAAGAGCAGTTAGGCAAGGTCAGCCTAATGTTGATGCTCTTCATGACCAACATTTTACTAAGGCAGATTCGGGTGCTTCTTCTGGTGGAGTTGTTGGTGTTGGTGGCAGGCATACTGATTCTGCTACCACTCATGATGATGAGCATGTTGATGCTCAAGAAAGAATAAATATGTTAGAAAACACCCCTTTTCGCCCTTACACAAGTCCCTCTCACCCCTCTTCACCCTCGTGTTCTCATTGCGAATGCGATGAGTGCAAGGACAGATAAGATAAACTCTTTGAAAAAGTAGAGGCTCTAAAGCTATCAAGGAATTCAAATCCAATAGGTATTTCATACCATCCAAGAAGGTGATGATAGCTTAAATCCAATAGGTATTTCATACCATCCAAGAAGGTGAGGGAGCCACACACTCCTACAACGTTGGTTAGGAGAAAGAAAAGAGCAATTAGAGACGTACTCTCCGCTCAAAAATTAAAAGAAATTACAATTCCTCCCTCTCCAAAAGTTGTTGAAGTTCCGGGGCCAGTCAAGAAGGTGGACATATATGTGAAACTTGGCGCCGAAGAGAAGAGGGATCTGCGACAGGCCAAGAATGCCAAGCCAGGCGCACCAGATTACCCCAGGCCTCCCTTTTCCCCTCAAGAGTTCCAGACTATGACTGATATGTGTATGCCGTAAGAGGATAAGGCAAGTTTACTTTTCCTAACCTAGCCCTTCTAATCTACCCCATGAAGAAGAAGCTATGCAACAGACTTCACATCTGTTACAACAGCTGGGTATACTGGCGCAACTGGTTGTGGTTCTGTTGCAACTTATTATCCATCTGTTGCATAAGTTGCGTTGGATTATTGATTCAGAGAACCCTATGCAACAGATGGACCATCCGTTGCATCTTTATAATTACTAACCTATTTAAAAATTGACTTCTTATCTCATAGCATGTTTACATAATTCTCTGGCAATTAACGTACCGAAAAGCTTATGACACTGCCGATAGGATAATGGACCTCGACTTCTGCAAACAGCTCAAGGATAGGTACGATCAACTCAATGGAGAGGAGTCATCCCTTGGCATGGGACTTGATTTCCTAGTTCCTACATTGGTCTTGGATGAAGAAGAAACTTTAAGATATGTTAGAGGGGACAGGCCAAATCCATACGGCAAGAGCTGGACCGAGGTAAAAAGGATTCTTGTAGTCATTAGCGTGAACGGCATGTATTATTGAGCTATTAAGATACTACTCGAGGAGGGAAAGATCAATGTTTATGACTCCAACGTACCTCTTATCAACGATTTCAATCTTTTTCTCCTCATGGAGCCACTGATGGTGCTGTTGTCCATCTTTTTTAGGGAGAGTAAACTGATGAATCATTTGCCAAAGGAAGTGTTAATAAAGAAATCAAGGGATTTTGAAGGTTGAAATAGGGGAATGATCCTTCCAAAAGATGATACTGCTAAAGCGAGCGGCTCGCACGCTCTTGCACACATCGAATGTTTGCTAACCGGCACAGAAATGATCTATCCAATGACTTTTATGTGCGACAACGCTGTGGCAAACCTGTAAGAGGTCTGGACTTATGGGGTACTAACTGGACGCTTGAAGTCTGTG
>NW_025867715.1:0-1707 GCF_002878395.1 Capsicum annuum
ACATATATTCTCTTCAACTCTTAAATTCCCTACAATATTCTAATATATTCCATAGATTCCTTTACACACTAATGTAAACATTGTTTTCTTCTTAAACTTCTTCTATTCTATTGGTCTTTACCACAATCTTCTTCTATTCTGTTAATCTTTACCACAATCTACGTATACCTACATACTCTTTATCAAAAATGACAGATTTCATCAATGACATCACAATCACAAAAATGCACTGGAAGTTAAAAGTCTTGGTTGTTCGCCTGTGGGAAGTGAATGGTCGATTTAATCCTAGTGCTTTGTACGCAATTGAAATGATTCTGAAGGATGAATATGTATGCAACATTTTCTACTATATTTATATTGCTATTTCTATCTTATTCATTATTCTAACTTTTTTTTAATAGGGTGATCGAATACAAGCATCTATATGTAGTTTTGTTCTTAAACAATTCAAATCTGATATCAAAGAACGTGGTTTGTTTCTTTCTATTCTATGTTCTGATAACGAACCTGTTGTTGTTTGGCCCACAATTAACAAATTAATAATATATGATTCGTTCGATTATGGAAGAAAAGGAACTAATCAAATAATCACTTTTTTGCTAAAGTAATATACTTATTCTCTTTATGTTATTAAAATTCTAGATGATGAAGATTTGATCAAGAAATATTCTCCTAATGAATCTGATACCTCCCGTGTAAGTAACCTTTCTTCAAACACATCTAATCATTTCATATATTTTTATACTTATACTTTTCTAAACTGTGGTTATAGGACCATCACTTTACCAATTCTGAAGAATCATATGCTGAGAAGGATTACAAGGTAATTAAATTGTATGACTTTATATTACCTAAATATATAATACAGACAACATATCTAAATATCTTTATATATATATATGGTCACTAAATGTTTTTTAAAGATTTGGATAATATATTGTTTATCTAACTTCTATATTTTAAATTGTTTTCTTTTGAATTCTATAGGAATCCACCAAAGACAGTGACATGTTAACTTCTTGAAGACGTATGCAAAGAGTAATAGATTTTCCAAGAAGGATAAATCTATCATAGTTGATAAAAATGTCCATGGTCAACTCTCAAGCAACAAGATCCACAAAGGCGCTAAAAAGAAAAACAAATTGTCATCAGCTGCCTCTAAATGAATTATCTTACAATGTTTCTGTAATATAATACTTTATATTAATCTAGCAGTTTGTTAGGGTTAGTGACATATATCATAAGTTATTTATATCCTGTTAAGGTGATACATTTCATACCTTTTTATATTACATACAAATAAGTGTTTTCTACAATATTCTATGCTTTGTGATCTTCAAACACAAGTTTCAATCATTTCTTACATAATATATATGTCACACTGTCAATGTGAATATACAAAAATTATGTAGGAAACAAGCTTTTATTATTAAAGTTTATCTAAGGAAAATATCAATACTTGTGAAATATGAATACTTGTGAAATAATCAATTTCAATAATAAGAACTAACCGGTGCACCAGAAGTTTCACTTTAACCAATTATAAGTTCTGAACTTGCTGCTCAATTGTAACATTAATGAAGCATTGTCATTTCCACTATATTATGATATTATAAGCTTTAGCAGATACGGCGATTTATGTCGGAGATATACCAGAAAACAGGGCCTGAAATAAAAAAGATATAAAGACATGCTCATACATATTAA
>NW_025867716.1:0-1674 GCF_002878395.1 Capsicum annuum
TTTACAACAGATGACCAACCTATTGCAATACATGACTTTATCTGTTTAATATTTCCAACAGATTACTAATCTGTTACAATAGGTGACTAATCTTTTGCAACAAATGTCTTTATCTGTTTGGTCATTTTCAACAGATTACTCATCTTTTGCAATATCTTAGTCATCTATTAATTCATATTAAACCATTATATTAGTAATAACTAAATTTATTTAACTAGTATTAATAAGTTTAATTACTGTTTCAATTAATCTCATGGTAATTACACGATCAACTAAGTGTGTTCGTCCTGAGTAGAGTGATCAATTGACCAATTTTATTTGAAATGATTCAAACCAAACCATAATTAGAAATAACTACATTTATTTAACTAAAATTAATTATGAATTAGTAAGTTCACTTACAATTTCAATTAATTTTATAGTAATTACATGATCAAAAAAGTGTTTCGTCTTAAATAGAATTATCAATTGACCAATTTGATTTGAAATAATTAAAATTAAGTAATTATTAGTAATAACTAAATTGATTTAACTAAAATTAAAGATGAATTGATAATTTAATTACGATTTCAATTAATCTCATAGTAATTACATGATCATCTAAGTGTATTCGTCTTGAGTAAGTGTTAATTGACCAGTTTTATTTGAAATGATTAAAATTAAGACATTATTAGTAATAACAATATTGATTTAACTAAAATTAAAGATGAATTGATAAGTTCAATTACGATTTCAATTAAGATGCTGCAATAGATGAGTAATCTGTTGGAAAAGACCAAACAGTTAAAGACATTTGTTGAAAATGACCAAACATATAAAGACATTTATTGCAACAGATGACTAACATGTTGCAATAGCTAACTCATCTATTGAAAATTATCCAACAAATATAGACATCTGTTGCAACAGATGACTAAATTGTTGCAACATATGACTCATCTATTGGAAATTATTAAATAGATAAGATTTATGTGAACTCAGAACCAAAATGAGCCACAGAATTTAAAAAGTGACCAAAATAGGTCACCTATTTAAAAAGTTACCAAAATAGGCTAAACGTAATAATTTATTACGTTTTCTATTTTTTTCTTAACGATCAATTAACGGAATTGACTTTTACAATTTCTTATGCTTTATATTTTTTTTGTAAAACGTAAAAAATTCTTACGTTTTATAAAAAAAATATAAAACATAAGAATTTCTTACATTTTACACGATGACCGAGGAAAAAAATGCAGTGAATTATCAAATCAATTAAAAAGATACTAAAAAATGAGTTGTTCAACATAACAAAAAGTTACGTTCTTAACTTTTTTATAGCAGTGGTCCCCCACCCACAATTTATTTTTTCCACAAATGTCCCATCACTTCTATTTTTTCCTCTTTTTATATATGATAATTATGAATTTTTTGATTAGTTAAATTTATTTATAGTTTACATGTTGTTCAAATAATTTATTTTTTTCTCTATGTAATAAATTTTTACGTTTTACATAAAAAAAAATTAAAAATAGAAGTATCAATTACCTCATTAACTTAACAATTTTCTTATGTTTATTCTATATAAAAAAATAATCACTTCTATCCTTAATTATCCGATTTCTCTCTAAAAAAAATTATACTTTTGAGTTTTTCTCTACTCCAAAATAGTGAAATGTTGAATTATCGTCGATC
>NW_025867717.1:0-1890 GCF_002878395.1 Capsicum annuum
TAAGTAATTTATTAATTATACTTTAGTCGTGCTAGGCACTGTCCTAAGAAACTATTTTCGCAGTGTAAAATATTTCATCAGGATTAAACAAGCACTTTCCTGATTAATTAGAGGATGTTCTGAGATAAATAAATCTTTCCTAATTAACCAGAGGATGCAGGAATCAACAAAATTATTAACACAAATACCAACAAGTTAACTTAGATAGTGATATAATACCTACAAGTTAACTTAGATAGTGATATAATTAATAGAACCCTTTTTTAATTAACCATATAATAATAATAAAAAAAGTGAAAGGAATGAAAAGGAGTAATGAAACTTGAAAGGAAAAAGAATGTTAGCTACAACATTATGGCAACAAAGTAGCCTATTTATAGTAATTTACAAGGCTCAAAAAATTGACAAGTGTACATACACTTGTCTAACTATTTCCATACAAGATGACAATCGACAAATATCAAGACATGTGTTAAAACCAAACATGCATGTTGCCAAGTTTCTTCCATTTTTTCATTACTCCAAGTAACATATTTGGCTTCTAAAATACATATAAATGACATGGATTTTCCAACATATTTTAAATATAATTTATTTTTGAAAGAAAATATGTTTCCTACATGTCAAGAGTACATGTTCTTCATAAATTGTTGAGCATGTAATACTATCCAAAATTTTGCACTATAACTTTTTGATGCCAAAACTTCAGACAAATTCAAGTAAGGCCACAAATAAATGAAGGCACTTCTAAAAATAATACAAACCGAAAAAGGAAAAAGGCGAATGAATTGCAGAAGGCATAATACATAAATATGACCCTAAACTTGACATCAAATTATAAATTTGACCTTAAACTTTGATAGCGCATATATATGACCTTTAACTATTCAAAACTGCACAAATATGACTTCCAATCCGATGTGGCAAAACGCGTGTTCTACACGTAAAACTGGGCGCGTCAGGCTAAAAATGGGAGCGTTCCAACAGTAAAAAAAGGGTTAAATGACTATTATGCTGTTACTAATTCATTTTTATATATTTAAATGACTTTTCACTATTATTTTTTCATTATTTCCAGCTCAAAGATGAAACTATACTAATAATAAATGAAAAAAATTATAGTTTTAATAAAACGTTATTAAATTAACGTTATTAAAATATTATTAAATTAATGTTATTAAAATATTATTAAACTAACGTTATTAAAATGTTATTAAACGAACGTTACTAAATTAACGTTATTAAATTAACGTTAATAAAGTTATTAATAAAACATTATTAAATTAATGTTAGTAAAATATTATTAAATTAATATTATTAAAATATTATTAAATTAAATTTATTAAAATGTTATTAATAAAATGTTATTAAAACATCTAAAATGTTATTAAATTAACGTTATTAAAATATTATTAAATTAATGTTATTAAACTAATACTATTAAATTAACGTTATTAAGATGAAAATTTTATTAAAATGTTGTACAAATAGTAATAGTATAATAATCAAATAAAAGCAACTTATTATAAGCAGAATTGCAAGAAAAGTATAATAATCAAATAAAAGCAACATAAAAATGTTATTTAATAATGTTAATTTAATAATCAAATAAAAACAACATAAAATATTATAAAATATTATTACATCAAATAATAATAAAATAAAAATAACTTTGATAGTGCACAAATATGACCTTTAATTATTCGAAACTACATAAATATTACCTTCATCATGCCATATCAGTCCTTTTAATGATGTGGCGCTGTGTGATTGGGGATTACCTTTCCACGTAGGCGCAAGTGAAACTCAAGCATGAGAGTTGCAAAATCAGAGGTCATATTTGTTCAGGTTTTGAATAGTTATAGATCCTATTTGTGCACTATCAAAGTT
>NW_025867718.1:0-5948 GCF_002878395.1 Capsicum annuum
ATGAGATTTATGATTTGATTTCAAGCATTCCCATTCATGTTAGATATCATGATGACCATGTACTTCATGAAATCCCTTACTCATGTATTATGGATTATTATTGATGGTCATGTATTCAAGAATGTCGCGTTGTGTCAGTTTCCTTCCATTGAGTCCTGGGGGTACTTGTACCCAAAAAATATAGTTGTGTGCCTAGAGCTATGTAATGTTATCATGATACTCTCAATCAAGCCATGATCTATAGAATTCAGTCAGTCATGTTACTCAGGAAAACTCAGTAATCTCAGTAGTCCAGTAATCTCAGTGCTCAGTAATCTCAGTAACCTTAGTATTCATAGTTAATCTTAGTAAATTCAGTACTCTCAACCAGTCTTCAGAGCTCAGTACATTCAGTCAGTCATCGAAATCCAGTAAACTTAGTTTAGCTCCGCTAAACAATACCACTAGTATCAGTCCAGTTAATCAGTATCAGTTCAGCTAATAAGTTCAGTTCATTTATTCAGTTCAGCTTAGTTATTCAGTTTAGTTTCGTTTAGATGGGAGTAAAAGTTAGCACCGAGTGAACCCAAGGATGGAAACTCACTTTCCAGTTCAGGGTGTGATTCTTAGCAGTCATCCTTGTGTTCTAGAACTACATAGCCAGCATAGGTTGAGACATCTTAACCTATTAGATTAGGGTTGATGAGGTGGCTTAACCTATCAGTATAGGGTTCCCACCGTTCTCATTTGAGTACCTGCTGGATAAGGGTCACTCATAGCTATCTTTACCTGTGGCGCGGTATTGACACCCCTCCAGTTGGGGTAGAGACTGGACCCCAACTTAAATATATACATTATTGGGGCATGTAGGTTAGATAAATAATTCCCACAGTCTCAGTTTTAGTCCCAGTCTCAGTAAAAGAACTCAGATAATTCTTCAGATTTTAGGACTTTCTGATACAGTCAACTCAAAAATAAAATAGAACTCAGGTAGTTTCCTTCATATTTATGGACTGTCAGATACAGTTACTTATGCTATCAGTTATATCAGTTCTCAGAACTCATGTATCAGTCACATTAGTTATCAGAATTCATGATATCAGTATTCAGCTTTAGGATTGTTAGACATAGTCAACCAGACCAGTTCTTCATAATCAGAACTGTTATATATAGTTATTCATGTATCAATAACATAGCTCTTGTCCCTCAGTATTTAGTAATACAACATTAGTTCCTCACTTATTAGTGATTTACATACTCAGTATTTAGTTTCAAGACTGTTAGACACAGTCAATCAAACCAGTTCTTCATAATTTGAACTGTCAAAAATAGTCATTCATCTATTTAGTATCTTAGTATTAGTACACCCACATTGTCAGTATTTAGACTCAGTAGTCAGTATCTCTACGAGTTCAGTTACAGTTATGTATGCATGTTTGTATTCTCACATTTATATCATTCAGTATTGTTCATGTATATAACCTTTTACATTTAGCCTACCTCACTCATATACTCAGTACATTCAAACATACTAATACATTTGCGCTATGGTGCTTTCTCTTATGTTACACCATAGGTTCAGAGGCACGAGCTTCAGATCAGCAATAGCATTCCAGTGTTCAGAGTTTGTAGTGAGTCCTTCTCATTCGAGGATGATATAATTATTGCTTTATTTATTATTTTAGTTTAGTTGCTAGATGGATTTAGTTGGGAACATGTCCCATCAAATCTTTATTCAGACAGTTTAGAGGATTTTCAGACTATAGCATGTCAGACAGTTATTTCAGATTTGTTTTGGTATTATTATACCATTTTTAGACATTGTCTTATCAGATGTTTATTCAGATTTGAACCTTATGTCCAGTCAGTACAGGTTTCCACATATTTATGTTATATTATCCAGTATACAGGTATAGATATCAGTCATGGATTAGCTTGTGGTCCTTTGGGGTCATGAGCACCGTGTGGCATTCCAATTCAGAAAATTGAGATGTTACAAACTTGGTATCAGAGCCTAAGGTTCAATAGAGTCCTAGGAAGTCTGAAAGCTGCATCTAGTAGAGTCTTGTACATGCTTGTGTTGTGCACCACACTTATGTACAGGAGGCTATGAGATATTTTAGGAACAGTTTCCCTTCTTTCATGTCTCAGATCATACTATAGCAAGGTTCTCTAAATAACTCATATAGATTCTCATCATGCTTCACTCATATTAATTCCACCTTACTTTTAAGGTAACAGAAATAGTGAAGCTCAAGTCCCAAAGATGGGGCTTTCTCAGACAGTATCTCATCAGTTAAGTTATGTTCTAAAGTTGTAAGGATCTCATTCATGATCATGAGAACTCATTCTCAAACCCAGATTTAGATATACCATCAGATCCCTTCTCAAAATCCTATGATAACATATGATCCAGAGTTAGAAGCATAAACCCAGGAGTTTAGCAATAGCCGAATTGGGATACGATATCCAGATTAAATAGATTATGTATTCATGGGGATAGTTGTGCTATAATTAATCAGTAGGCTTGAACAGTGTGAGTTTGAAATTTAAGTTTATTGACTTGAAATTAAGCATAAAGGTGTGAATGTGATATTAGTAGTATGTGAGGAAACAGAGAAAGATAATGTATTTAGTAAGGCGAGCATGTGTTGATCAAAGTGTAAGTATGCGATGATGATTTCAACGCAGTTTAGAGATTAGTTTAGTGTTCACAGACTTATGATGATGTCTTAAAGCTAAGGGAGAGATGATAGATCAAGTAACCAAGTCAGGCTCTCAGATTCCAGTAGTAGTGCCAGTATGTACAGAAAAGCAGTTAGGGAAGACGATTCCCGACCCATCCTTATCTCTGCGTAAAGCTTCGTACTTCAGTCAGCATAGTTCCTATGCATGCTTCATGTCTCAAATTCCATGAATACAACTTATGTTCACACGTATTCCATAGAATTGTGTTATGTTTTTAGTTCCCAGTATAGGAAGTTCAGTTGTAGATCAGTCAGTGTTACAAATCATATTCCATGAACTCAGAACTTCCAGACTCAGGTCATGCGGCTCATAACTCATGTACACGTATCATGCTCCCCAGTATACTCAGTTTTTATGACTCATGCTATGCCCCCACTGATCAGATAAATTCAGACTATATCATGTATATACTCAGTTCTGACCTTTTTGGTAAATCCATGTTATTGATATTCTATTCCTCAGGTTTCAGTCATGTTTCAAGTTCAGTCAGTATCCATTCATGTTTCAGGTTCTCCTGATTTAACCCTTCATAAGCTCTTTTTATGAGATAGTATAGTGTTGAGAAATTGCTTAGATGGAAGAGAGTTGATGTTTTATGTTAAGAGAAGACTATTGAATTCATGTTTTATACGAGGGTATAGTTACGAAGATAGGCTTGAATATCCTATCAGTATGCAAGCAAAGGGCTAGCAAGAGGTAGTACTTAGAAATTGGGAAAAAATTCAAAGTGTGAATGTATATTTAGATCCTTGACTCATGTCAGCCTTTATTATGTGACTATCATAACTCAGTTGCCATCTCAGTTATAGTTTCAGTACTCAACACTCAGTAATTAGTGCTCAGTCTCAGAATTAAGTACTTCAATATCAGTCAAAACCTCATTTTCAGCATTCAGTTATTGGGACCCAGCATTTAGTTCCAGTATGGATCCCAGTTATAGTCTTAAGTTATAGTGTCAGCTTCAGATCTGTATTTAGCTCAGAAATTCAATTCAGTTTTAGACTTGCTTGACCATAGCATACAGTTATTAGTTACTCAGTTATAGGTATTCCAATACCTCAGTGTATGAAATATTTCCAAATCATGTAATATGCTTGGTCCTGTATTTCCAGACAATATAGATTTCATGAAATCCATGATCAATTACCTCATGTTACTCAGTTAGTCCCTTCTCATATGCATAATACTTTATGGCCTCAACCCAACTACTCAGATTAAGTACAATTCAGTCTTGCATACCTAGCATTCAGTTACCAGTTACCAGTTACTCAGTTAATCAGATAAGTTAGTATATCTATGCATTCGTGCATCACGCTTCAGTTTTAGATCTCAGATAATCAGTCACGATTTTGTACCTAGGTTCCTTGTGCATCACCTCTACTTTCTCAATATCTCAGCAAGGTCAGTCCAGCATTCTTCAAAGGACATAGTATCCCAAGGGGGATATACACTATAGCCCCCAAACTTTCTTGATTTAAACATGTTATTTTCTTTGATGAATCTATCTTGGAGGAAGTTTTACTTATAAGTTGACCCTCTAGCTTCGAAACTCAGCAGTAATCCAAGTACTCAATGGATCAGTGTGCCACGATACAATACTCTATTTATGTCATGCATTACAGACTCAATTCAATTCATGTATCATGTTTCAGACTCAGTTATGTTCTTATGTTTTGCTCATGCATATTGAGTAATCAATCTCAGACTCATCAGTATTTTTAGTTCATGGTAGCAGTCTTCTTTGCGCTTACTCATTCTTATGTTCAAATTTCAGTACAAAATTGGTATTCAATTCCATGCTCAGTTCCCAGTTCAAACTTGGTATCTTTACCATTGTATATTTATTTGCATGATCATAAGCCATTTCAGTCATATATTCACGTATAAGATATGCGTGACCAGCTTATCAGTACTCTCCCTCATGTACTTATGAATCAGTTATGCATGTATCAGATATGCATGTTCAATATGATATGTTCAGCTTATCAATCATGTCAGGCATGAAATCATGATCAGTTATTCGTGCTCTATATTAACATTATTTCTCTTTTCTCTCATCTCAGCCAGTCTCATTTAAGGATGAATGTTCCCAAGGGAGAGATATTATAATACCCCATATTTTGGACTAGAATGAAAATCCATCATTCCTAAGCGTAGACATTTCAAAAGCCTCAATCCTATGTAAATATAGTGTTTTAATTAATTATTTAGTGTGGAAATCTATTTGAGCATGAATTTAGATCATAGAGATTCCCTAACTCAAGTACAAGTTGAAAGCTTTCCTATCATTCAAGTTTTAATGAGCGTTAAAACTTGGGTCAACTTCAATCGGTCATAAATCCTTGTATATATTGAATTAGAGGGACTACTATATATCAAATGAAATATCTTTGAACTAGCTTTCCAACAATACCAATTTCGACCATATCCGACACCCGATCAACAATTATGACTTTGCAAAGTGGAGTACGTTGCCTGACATAAGGTGTGCGATAAGGTTTGCGACACACACCCTAATATGTGCGATAAGATGTGTGATGCACACCCTAAGGTGTGCGATAAAGTGTGTGCCGCACATGTGGGTGTCCAGGTGACTTAAACAGTCCGTTTTTGGGGTAAAATGATCCTTTTACCACCCCTATGTAATGCCTAAACACGAAATTAAGCCCTTATTTCACCAAAACATATTCTTTCTCCCAAAATCCTCTCAAGAACACAAGCTAGGATTTTCATAGAAGATTCAAGTTCAAGCAATTCTCTCCATTAATCTTCATGCAATTAAGAAATAAGGTATGCATAGTGTTCATCCACAGATCCCTTTCATCCGTAAAACTCAAGAACCATATTTTAAATAATAAATTATGATCTTTATGATGTTGTGTGATTATGTTCATGTTGATGGTTGTTAATTGTGTTTCAAGATGATATCTAATTATGTTTCCAAGAAGTGTATGGGCATGTTAGTTTGAAACCCATGAATTTGGGTGGTTTAAGATTTCTAAATTTGTTAAGTACACCTATGCTCAATATTGTGCATGTAAGGTGTTTGATAAAATTCCTAGAATGATAAAAATCATGTATTATAACTTAGGGGTGAACTATATGATAAAATCATGCTAGTCTATTATATTCAAAGAGCTCACTTATCATTGTTGTGCAATATATGTGTTAATAGAATATACGTAATGATTGGGGAATGGATTCATAGTATGTCTATATGC
>NW_025867719.1:0-2175 GCF_002878395.1 Capsicum annuum
AACAACATATAGTACAAAAAATAATAAATTCAAAAAAAGAATTAGATACAAAAAAGAAATTACAATTATTTTTAGGATTAGTAAACCAAGTAAGAGAATATATACCAAAATTAGCAGAAAACCTAAAGCCTTTACAAAAAAAATTAAAAAAGGATGTAGAATATAATTACAACGAGGAAGATAAAAAACAAGTTCAGAAAATAAAAATACTTTGTAAAGAATTACTAAAATTACAATTCCCAGACGATAATAAAAAATTTACATATATAGTAGAAGCAGATGCAAATGAATATAGTTATGAAGGAGTACTTAAATATAGGTATGAAAATAAAAAATAGAACATCATTGTAGATATTATTCAGGAGCATTTAATGAAACAGAAATAAAATGGGAAATAAATAGAAAAGAATTATGTTCATTATATAAATGTTTATTAACCTTTGAACCATATATTGTATATAACAAATTTATTGTGAGAACAGATAATACCCAGGTTCAATGGTGGTTAACAAGAAAAATACAAAACTCAGTTACGACAAAGGAAATTCGGAGATTATTAATTAATATATTAAATTTTATATTTTCGATTGAAGTAATTAAGATTGACAAGAATGTTATTGCAGATTACATATCAAGACAAAGATACTCAAACTGATTTACCAATGGAAGAAGCTGATGTCAAAGATATCCAAACAGACTTAATATTACAAGTGTTTGAACAAATGAAGTTATTACAAGAACGAGTTATCACATTAACTACTGAAGTTACAAATGTAAAAGTGCAGGTTGAGCACTACAAAAAAAAACAAGAAGCTATTAGCAAAGATACTGTGCAGGAAGAGCACATTAAAAAACTAGACCTAGAAGGTGACGATGAGAAACACCTAAAAACTCAAATTACTAACGACATTACAGTTATAGTTGCATGCGCAAGTGATGTATACAAGGGAGAGAATATAGTCACTCAAAATAAACCTGAACTACCAAAGAAAAAGAATTATAATCTCAACCAGATATTCTCAAAATCATATATACCAAATATACAAAAATCAGAGTCATTTATATCTCCCCAGATAGACACATATTCCGAATCACTCAATCAACAAAAACAAACTTATAACCATATCACTCGTACATATATTGATAATATTTATATCTTACAAAAATTGTTAAATACAAAACCTATCCAGAGTGAAGAACTAGCAAAACAAAACCAAGGATATATTACACAAAAATGTCAGAACTATAACAAACTTATTGCTTTGCCTGGCACCAGTGCAAACTTAATTTCTTCATGTTACTATTATGGACTATTATCTACAGTTTACACAATTACTGGACAAGAGTTAACAAGAATTCCAGATATTCATAAAAAATTTATGGATTATAAAAAGATTACGAAGGGACAGTTATTCTATATTCGTTTCTACTCAGCACCAGTAGAAATATTGTTTGATGAAATAAAACAAAGAATTACAGTTGTCAAGATAGGAATGACACGAGACTATATTATCCCAAAAGAAATATGCGAACAAGAAGAGATAACCAAAAATCAGATACTAGACTTCTACTGAAACAAGAGAGTTATTGGACTTAGCAGTATATTGACTGAGTTAGCAAATAATTATATAAATCAAAATCCAGTTTGGATTTACTATAACAAAAATCAATTATTGTTTTACTCTACTTGTAAAAATATTAGAGAAAATGACAGAGAAGAGATAAGAAAATGGGTCATAACGATCCTAAAATCAGAAGAGTTACCAGTCACAAGATCTATTATGAAAGGAATTATTTTAGAAGAAATATGACAAGATATATATCTGATGAAACTAAGATACTAGTTTTATATATCATAAAAGGCTTAGAATTAGAAGACATGAAAAAAATAATATGAGAAAAAATATTTGATTATGAAGATGACTTACTAAGTACTAATTGGATAGAAGATGAATTAGAAAATATAGATTTCTATGGTAGAAATAATTCAGACAGTTATTATTCAGATAGATATTATACAGATTAAAAATGCTAGAATATATTAATAGAGTTAGAGAAAAACAAAGTTGGCTATACGAAGAAATTAATTATAGAAACCAGCTTAGAAAAGGAAGAGAAAAATTAAAAGAAATATTAATTTGGATAAATAAAACCATAAAACAACTAGAATTAAAA
>NW_025867720.1:0-2528 GCF_002878395.1 Capsicum annuum
TGAATTTTTTTCTTCATTCTTTCACTAATTAATTTGTTTATTAATTAAAGAAAAACTCTATCATTTTTACTATATTTAATTATATTCATAAGTTATAAAAAAAAAACAACTTTCATCTATTTGTATTCTCCACTTAAATAACATGTCTTCTCAACTTCATTTTGCTTAGTTCATATGAATTAATCAATCTATAAATACCATTCATCTATGAAATTGTTGGATACCCATTTTCATTTTCTCCTTCTTTTCTTTAATAGAATTTTTTTTTTTATATTTTTTTCATGTGATAATATGGTAATCATCATTTTGATGAAGATCATTAAATATTCTTTAGAATTTGTTCTTGTATAATAATAGTCAAACATACACAAGTTTATCAAGATTAAGAAGGAAGTTTGATGTTGGTATAAATTCATCAAAGAGAGAATTAATTTAATTTGATACAAGTTTATCATGACAAAGAAGAAAGTTCAATGGTCTTGGAAGATTCATTAAGAGAGATTATGTCGTGGAAGATTCACCAAGAGAGATTATCAACTTAATTAGTATGGCGAAGTATAGAAGTTTGAATGATCTCTCTCTCTATATGTGTGTGTACATAGATAGATAGATATATAGATACATACATTTTTATTGCTTAATTTAGTATTTTCAATTAGTTATTTCATAAAATGCAAGAAATACACTCTTCAAGAACAAGACTTTATTACAAAGTTTAACACTATGTGGGCAACGAAAAATATTTTCAACTTATTGCTTTGTTGATAACATAGAAGTTATTGGCTCGTAGTTTTTTGGCCAATGATTCATTATTTTTGGCTCTTTTCTTTAATTTTTAGATCTTCTTTTTGTTCGATTATCTCTAATTCGAACTATATATCACTCGATTTTCATAATTAAGCATCCCAGTTTAGTATTTCTTTTTCTTCAAGTATCAACAATTAAGAAAATAATCCAACACCTCACAACCTAATTTGAAAATATGTCAATTAATACAAATATATATATATATATATATATATATATATATATTATTTTATTTTGGCCAAAAGAATTCATTTGTATAAAGAACCTATTGCCAAAATGACCTGACAAAAATCTCACAACATAGCAGATTTATTTTTTTATCTTTAAACGAAAAAATGTTCGATTAGAAATTTTAAATGTAAAAGTTTAGTTTCTAATTAAAAATAAAAATAAAAAATCAAGAGAATTAGAGTGAATAATGAAAAGAAGAAAAATAGTGAAAAAAAAAAGTCAAAAAGAATAATTCTTTTAATGATCAATAAATTTTTTTCCACATTCATTGCTCAATCAAAAAGAAAGTGGAAGGTGAGAGGACACTCTTCAAAGCTAGGATTTCTTTATTTTTTTCATTTATTTACATTTTTTTCTATTATATTTGTTACTTCTCTTTCTCAATTGTTGATTTTAAAATGGTGTTTTCTTTGCTTTTATTGTCGATTGATGATGTAAGTTTCAAAGTGAAAAGTTAAATTTTTATTTTACTCCTACATTAAATTAAAATATTATAAAATACTAATTAAATGTAGATAGTAATCATATCATATTAGACTAAATATTAAATAAAGTATTTACTGAAACTAATATAAATTTAAATGAAAAATTATAAATGTTAATCTATTCAAATGGTCATATGTGCCTTTAGGCTTCTACAAAAGTAGTTATATTTTATGGTACATTTATTTCTTTTACATTTAAAGCCATAAAGTTTTAAAATATAATTAATATAAATATCAATTATAATGAAACAATTGTTATTTATCATGAAAAGGTTTGTTTACTCTCTTAATTTTTTAATACAAGTTCAATGTGTGCTAAGTCTCTTAACTGCTCGACCCCTTTATCTCTTTTGGTTCCTTTTATGTTATTTTCTGTTGTTTTTTCTCATTAAACTTCTTTAATTTAAGTTTTTATAAATTTTTAATTGAAGTAAATCTATATTTTTATTTAGGCTCAAATTAGTCATTTTTGACTTTATTGAAGGTTTGTGCTAATAACTAAATAAAGTTTATAATTTACATTTGTTGGTTAAAATTATGAATTAATTTTAAACATTTAGATGCACCCTTTATTTGGTGCTTTTTATCATACTTATAAAGATTTATTTATAGTTGTTGCATTGCATTTCTCATTGCACACATATTTTTATAAAATTTTAATCATTTTTATGAATCTATAAAAATTTACTACGTGAAACACACGTACATGTACGTGTCTAAAGACTAATTAAATATAATCTAAAATAGTTATCTACTATATGCAATAAAGTCTAATTATATCATTGTTTCACCCACATAGTATCAATACTCATTTATATAGTATGTCTAGATAGTTTTTTTTTTAAATATAATTAATCTCTCATAATTAAGTGAACAATTCATTTGTCCTACCTATTTATATTTTAGTATATCTTCATATAATTTTGGGATCTCATTGTGTGTTGATTCTTTTTTTCTCTTTTGTTTACTTTCTTTCTTTTTATTTTATTTTATATCCTTAATTTC
>NW_025867721.1:0-1919 GCF_002878395.1 Capsicum annuum
ATAAAATTGTATAATTTCGACAAACTAACAAACCTATTCAATTTTCTGAACTAACATTCAGTTCAAACTTGAATATTCTAGGAAATTAGAACACATCATGAAAGATTTTGACTACAACTAAAATTCAATCTCTTTTCATATATTACTATTTTTATTTTATGAATATTTTCTTATCTGTTAACCAAAAGTCGAACCATTAAGGAATAAAACTCAATAAATTGAAAATCGATAAAAAATATTTTGTTAGTTTAATTATTGGTTTAGCACATTTAAAATAAAAAATCAATAAACTAAACCGATAATATATCCGAATCGACTTATGAACACCTCTAATTTTGACCATTCCCTTAATGATTGTGTTGTGCAAAAATAAAATATAAATATCAACCCTTTTTCAGACCACACGAATAGCAATAGCTTCGCATTGGGGTGTCCCATATATATATATATATTATGTATCCCGTGCTATGCACGGGGCCAATATTTCTTTTAGTTTAATAATATCTCATGATTTATTGTCAATTAAACATCTTATAGATCTTTTAAAATGAAAAAAAAGTATAAATATGCTTTTTGTTTTATGACAAAATAACTAAATATTTTCATATATTATTTTTCTTTTTCATTATGTTTATTTATTTTGATTTTTTTTTTTTTGAGATCTTAGTAATATTATCTCGAAATTCTCAATCACTTTGTAATACTCCCTCCGTTTCAAAATAAGTGAATTGTTGGGGTATTTATTGGTGTTTCAAAATAAGTGAATCATTGATTTTTTTTTTCAAATTTGCCCTTATGATTTGACAACCAATTAACTTTTAAAAAAGTGTTACACGGTCAACTTTTTCTTTTTTTTTAGGGTAAAAATAGAAAGTTGTATTAAATTTATGTCTTTAATATTTTTCCTTAATATGTGTACCAAAATTCAACAATTCATTTATTATGAAAAGGAGGGAGTAATATTTATCAAATTTGACACTTTACATGATAAGTTACCGTATATTAATTTTTTCTATCAGATTTATAGTATTACTATATAGGTTTTAAACTTTTTATTTTTATTTTTAAAAAGGTTGTACACCATTAAATATAAAAATTGATCACATTGTCCTAAAAATATTATTTGTAACATAATTTCTTATTAAATTTAAAATATATAGTTATACTCCTTTAGTATTTTAAATTTTTTTGCTCCTTTATAACAGAAGTTAATTATCTTTCATACATTTGTCTCATTTTGTTTCTTTTTTTATTGAAAGAATTCTTAATTATATATTCATGTATTTTGAATTTATGTGTCACTGAATTCGTAGTATATCAGATAAAGTATCAAACTAAGTTTGATCATAGGCGAAGAAGTACACTCCTACATTATAAAAGAAGTATACTCCTAAATATATGAAATAACATTTTTCAAAATTTTCTTCTAAATTATTTTCTAGTAGTGTATTAAAGAGAGATGTCTTTTCATATATAATTTGAGAGTATTTTAACATTTTATTACAAAAAAATAACTTGAAACAAAATTTATGATTTTTTTAATTGAATAATTGACAACTAAATGCAATACTTGAAATTTAAAACTTGTTAAAATGATATTAATTTTAAATAATATAATAAACATTAAATTGTAGATTATCTTGAGATTTTTTTTTTTTTTTTTGAATTATATGGCTAAGGTGAGAAGTAGTGCATTTTTTTTAAAAAAGAAAAGATTGAATGAGAAATGAAACCACAAAAAGAGAGGTTTTGGATGATGAATTTATATTTTATATTAATTTTTTTACCTGATGTATTTTTAATTATTTTAAATTTTTAGTTCCTTTATAATAGAAATTAATTATCTTTCATACTTTTCTCTCGTTTCATTTATTTGTTTATTGAAAGAATTCTTAATTATATATTCATGTATTTTGAAT
>NW_025867722.1:0-1197 GCF_002878395.1 Capsicum annuum
TATTTTGAGATAAGACGTCAAAATTGTGATAAGGCATCAAGGATACCGTCAAACTTAGGTAGAACATAGAAGCTGAGAAGAAGTCTTAACGACATTGGTGATAAGCCATCAAAATCCTGATAAACCATCGTCTTCATCATCAACCTTAATACCAAGATCCAAAAGTGAAGAGGAGCTGACGACATCCGTGATAAGTTATCAAACTCCTAATAAGTTATCACAGATGTCGTTGTCTATTCTGAGGAAAAGCTGTAACTTTAATTTTATTTCCATAATTAGGTTATACTATTTAAAACTTTGTTTTAGGATTTCTATCATCATTATTCCACATTATTCGACACTTGGAGTTTTTTTGAACATACTTTGATTTTTTTTTCTCTCTAGTTCCAATACTCTCTAGAACATTATTGTTGAGAGAAGATTGTCATCATTATTTTGGGAGTTTTGTATTGAGATTCAGTTCAAGTTACACTTCTTGATTTTCATCATCGTTGTAAGTTAATCTTCCCAATTATGAATTCAACTTGTGTACTTTTTCATTTGATCATGAACGGCTAAACTCCATTAACATGAATTATGGGATCTAGGGTTAGGTCTTGATAAGGTGCTAAGTATTCAAGATTTAATAGGTGGTAGGATTTCTTGATAATTATGAAGCTTTAATTAATGTTTGTTGGTTGCAAATAATAGACACACCTGCTCTGATTTGCTTGAGAAAGAAATCAAATATAGTAGGAAGTGAATTATCAATAGGGACTCAAAAATACTTCGTTTAATAATCAGCGTTGTAACAAGGTTGGTTAACTTGAGGTAAAATCTGGGAAGTGAACAGAAATTTCCTAAGTCCAAGAGGATTAGGAAATTAAACGCTGAAGTAGGTCGAGAGACATTTGAGCATAACATCGATAAAGATAGCTTGTTATTCTAACCACCATGAGAATCTGGAATCACCTTTAGCATCTATCATGTACCGTAAGCCCTAGTGAATATAATTCTGGTTATTTCATAAACTCTTGGTTACAAAAATCGAAATTAAAGTGACAAACAATTATTTGTAAAAATTAAACCCCCCCATTTTAGTAAATATTAAACTATTAGTGAATTAAATCAAAAATGACTTAAGTTCACACCTTATTCCCTGTGGTATTCAACCCCAAACTAGTTGGGTTTTATATTGACAATGATCTCTTACACCCA
>NW_025867723.1:0-1588 GCF_002878395.1 Capsicum annuum
ATTAAGTTATGTAGGGTGTTCATACTTGGGTCCCATTTACCCATGGAGCCCCAAAAAACATCTTCTTTGATTAAAATATGAGTTTTTCCTTCATTATGAAGTTTCATATATTTAACATAAGTTTAATTCATATTTTTCCCTATTTATTGACTCAATTCATGTCCTAGTATGATTCTATGGAAAGTTAAGTTATTTCATGTTCTAAGTTTTGATTTTCCATGTCATACTCAATTGAATTGCGTGTCATAATATTGAATTGTTAATTTATCCATAAATTCAGGTTGTTTTCTCATGTTTTAAGAAACTTCCATATGCTCATGCTTTTTACTTAATTGGTGGGATGTTTATATTTGGGGTCTTTAAACCATGATCCCATACTTAAGTTTAGATTTAATATTGTATTTTATGATAATTCAATGCTGGCAGGTTATGAACACCAGGTACCTATGTGTTTACTTACATTTCAGATCTTTCAAGTAATGATTTTAGTTAAATCATGAATATTACCATTTACTCAGTAGTTATGATCATGATGAGCAATGTCAGTTGTTATGTTCAGTACAATTTAGTTTAGTATAGTACCAATGTTGGTTAAGTTCGGAGTAGGATTTAGCACCAAGTGAACCCAGGGTAAGGGCTCACCTTCCAGTAGATGGTGTGACCCTTAGTAGCAATCCCTAAGTTACATAACTACATAGCTAGCATAGGTTTGAGATGTCTACCTATTATTTAAGGGTTGACGTATATCTCATGAGAGCACTTACCAATAGAGGGTGACTTTTTAGTCCTTCGGAACACCAGTTTAGTATGTCTGCCCAACCAGTGTTAGTACTCATTGCACGATAATGACACCCTTCCAAAAGGGGTTACACATTGGACCCCGATTAGCTTAGATTGGGGCATGTTGGTTACATGATACCTACCATAGTCTCAGACAATATTCAGTATGTCGCAGCTTAGGTTTACTTGACCAAAGCATATAGATTTTTGATTTTTCAGTTATACAGACTTCGGTTTTTCAGATTATAGTTTATCTCAAAAACATGTTTATGCTTAGTCTTGTAATCTCAAATATTAAATGTTGATGCATTCATACTCAGTTATCTCATACATTTTAGTTAGTCCTTATCTCATGTACCTGTACATTCAAAGTATTGATCACATACTTTTCTTTGTGCTATGTTACCTTATAACATAGGTTTGGATGCTTACTTTCTCGATCATTATTAGACAGCTTGACGTTACCCAGCAGCAGTAGTGTTGAGTCCACATCCATCAAGGACATGATATGTTTTCTCAACTATTTTAGTATTTGCTTATGTTTAATCAGTTAAAGTTAGTTGGGGGTTTGTCCCATAAACTCTTCATGATGTTTAGAGGCTTCCAGATAATCAGTTAGACAGTTAATTATTTCTTTCAGTGTTATTACTTGCTGCTGACAGAAAATTTGGACTTTTAATTTTATCAGATATTTCAGACATGTTAGTATTATGTATTTTTAGTATTTTAGATTCATAGTATCTTATCAACTTATCTTCTGAACATGTGTTGTATTACTAATTTATTCAGTGCTCATAGCAGGTACCAA
>NW_025867724.1:0-1004 GCF_002878395.1 Capsicum annuum
AAATATTTATAAGAAATATGCAGGATGTATCAAAGACTCACATAGCCCGAAGAAAATCATCATAATCATGAGAGGATGAAATAAGTACAATAACACATGTGAGTCATCATATAATTTGTCATTCACTTTCAGTTCATCAAGAATATCAATTCTCATAATGTAAATATCATTTAAATCTTTTGAAAGAATAACTTCCACAATTCCACTTTCAAATAACTTCACCATTCACCATAGACATAAGGAAACACACACACACTGGGAGATCCTATAACCGACATAAATCATGTGAGCAATAGGGAGTCCAACGTACAACCCAAGTTGGGGAGAGCCATCCTATCCTTGTCAAGCAAAAATACGCGAGGCCTCAGTACTTTTTCCTGCACATTTTACTATTCACGATTCGATCAGAATGTTCATAACTCGTCGCTCGGGTGTCCGTTTTTTATGATCCACATATCGTTGGAAAGATTATTCAATACTCTACACAATGATGGGTCATAATCTAAGAAATTATACTTGAAAAAATTATAATTCATTCTAGAAGATAGAGCCCAACACGTTTATGCACAAAATTTCAATGAAAAATTTCCCGGGGTATTACATCATCCTCCTTTGGAAACATTCATCCTCAAATAATGCTAGACATGCCAAGATTATATAGGGAATAGAACATACAGCTGAAACCATTTGTTAAACTCATCACCACATCATTTCTCACTCCGACTGCAACATAGAATGCGTAAATTCAAGAAACTATAGCTGAACACATAATAAATGACAGCTGAACTGCTTCAACTTTTATCAAAAGTGCATGATTTAGGAAAAAACGGTACTTTCAGCTTGATCGGAGTTCACAAAAAATAGGTGTGGATACTTGGATCGCATATCTGCCTCAGCTTCCCAAGTTGCACTCTCAAGAGATTGGTTTCGCCACAACATCTTAACCAAGGGAACTTATTTGTTCCTTAGTCTTCGGACACTGAAACCAAGAATCTCAACAGGAA
>NW_025867725.1:0-1973 GCF_002878395.1 Capsicum annuum
TACTCCATCTTCTATCGAAATATTACTAAACTTACACTCCAAGTACTCCGTCTTTATTCTACTTAACCGAAAACCTTTAGATTCAAGCACCAGTCTCCAAACCTCCAAATTATCATTAACTCCACCTCAATTCTCGTCGATCAGAACCACATTATCTGTAAATAACATACACCAAGGCATCTCCCATTGAATATGTCGTGTCAAAACATCCATCACCAAGGCAAATAGAAATAGGCTAAGAGTCGATCCCTAGTGCAACCCTTTCCAAATTGTGAAGTGCTCCTAATCTTCACCTACCGTCCTCACATAAGTCTTCGCACCATTAAACATATCCTGAATCGACCTAATGTATGCCACCGTCACCCTTCTATCCTTCAAGAACCTCCACAGAATCTCCTTGGGAACTCTGTCATATGCCTTCTCTAGATCAATAAACACCATGTACAAATCCTTCTTCCTCTCTCGAAACTTCTCCACTAATCTCCTTACAAGGTGAATGGCCTTAGTGGTCGAGCGACCAGGCATGAAACCAAACTGATTCTCAGATATCATCATGATCCTCCTTATCCTCAACTCTACCACCCTTTCCCAAACCTTCATAGTATGACTCAACAAGTTAATACCTCTATAGTTGTCACAACTCTGAATGTCTCCCTTATTCTTATACACTGGAATCATCGTGCTCCACCTCCATGCTTCAGGCATCTTAGCATCTCTAAAAATAATATTAAACAGCCTTGTCAACCACTACATACCTTTCCCGCTAGTTCTCTTCCAAAATTATACTGGAATATCATCTGGCCCCGTCGCCCTACCCCGCCATCCTGCGAATAGATCCCTTGACCTCCTTAAATTCGATACGCCTACAATAAGAATAATTGCGACTCTCCTCAGATATCTCCAAGTCCCCTAACACAGAACCTTTGTCCCCCTTGTCATTCAAAAGTTTATGAAAATAGGATCTCTACTCCTCCCTAATGAGGGCATCCTCAACCAACACTATACCATTCTCTCCTTTGATGTATTTACTTGGTCAAGGTCATGATCCCTCCGCTCCCTAGACTTGGCCATCCTATACAACTTTTTATGTCCGCCTTTCTTCTCTAAAGCCGCATATAAACTCTCAAAAGCTGCTATGTTAGCGGCCATAACCGCTAACTTAGCCTCTCTTCTAGCAACCTTATACTCATCCTTATTCTTTTGCCTTTCCTCATCATCCTTGCTCCTAACCAACTTAGCATAAGCCACCTTCTTAGACTCCACCTTTCTCTTGACCTCTTCGTTCCACCACCAGTCTTCTCGATGTTTACCAGATCGAGCTCTTAAAACACCCAACACCTCTCTAGCGGTCTCTCTCCCTAATAAAACTGGAAGTCATCTCCCACATATTATCCACACCCTTCTACTCTCCCAAGCCCCCTACTCTTCAACTTCTCTTCCATCTCCAAAGCATTAGCCAAAGTCAGGATCCCCACATAATCCTGGGTTGCGCCTCTCTACTTCTCTTCTTTTTACCCTTATTGATAACCATGTCCATCACCAACAACCTATGTTAAGTCGAGAGATTCTCTCTAGGTATGACTTTAAAATCTTTACATAACACTCTATCCCCTTTTTTCTAAGAAGTAAAAAGTCTATTTGAGTCTTGTCCACTGAACTAAAAAATGTAATAAGGTGATCCACCTTCTTTGGTAAGCTTGAATTTTCTATCCACAACCCAAAAGCCCAAGAAAAATCCATCAGAGAAGTTCTTCCTTCATTCCGCTAACCAAAATTGAAACTACCATGCACATCATCATACCCTCTCGACAAAGACCCAATATGCCCATTGAAATCCCCTCACACGAAAAGTTTCTCAGTGCTTAGGATGCTCCTCACCACCTCATCTGAAACCTCCCAGAATTCCTTCTTCTCCTCTTCGTCCAAAACTACTTGTGGGGCATAGGCACTAATAAAGTTCACCGTAGACCCTT
>NW_025867726.1:0-3137 GCF_002878395.1 Capsicum annuum
TTGACTGTGTGTGTGTAAATGACGGGGGAAGGGTGTGTGAAGAAGACAATTGTGTGTGTGTTGCTGACTGTTGAAGACGATTGGGGAGGGGGTGTGTGAAGAAGATGACTGGGTGGGCGGGGGGTGTTTTTTTTCTTTTTTTTTAATTTCTTTTTAATAATCAAATTTTTATTTTTATTTTTATTTTTTTTATAATTTTTTTGAATAATCAATTTTTTTTTAAAATAATTTTATAATTATTTTTTAATAATTTGGATCCTCAATGCCATTTTTTATTTTTATTTTTTAAAAAATTTTATAATTTCTTTTGAATAATCAGTTTTTTATTTTTATTTTTAAAATAATTTTATAATTATTTTTTAATAATTTGAATCCTCAATGCCAATTTTTATTTTCATTTTAAAAAAAATTTCTAATTTTATTTTTATTTTTTAAATAATTTTATAATTATTTTTTAATAATCAATTTTTTATTTTTATTTTTTAAATAATTTATAATTATTTTTTAACATATTGGACCCATAATGCCACGTGTCATCTTTCAATTGGCCGTTTTTATCACGTCAACGCGTGTGTGCAATACACACTTGAGCCTTTAGCTGATTGGGAAAAAAATGCCCAATTGGAACAAAATTCGAGAGGTTTAAGGACCTGATAGGTACAGACCTTAGTTTAGGAGTCTAAGTGAATTTTCGGGACACGTTTGAGGTCCTATCGATGGGTTTGAGCGATGGAGTTTTATTAAGAGGTGTTTTGTCATGAAAATTGTTACTAGCCGTTTGGTTATGAAAATTAATTTTTTTAGAAGTTGGAGTTGGAGTTGGAGTTGTATTTGACCATGTCTATTTGAATTTTTTTTAAAAAACTTTTGAAAAATCTTTTTAAAATATAATTTTATACCCTTAACTTTTAAAAATTATCAAAATCACCCAACTACTAATTTACCTACTAACATACAACCAAATGTTGAGAAAATAATTTATGTGTCTTCAATTGATAAAATAATTAACAACAAACTAAATTATTATGATTGTTATTCGTCTAAAATTTGAATAAAAATATCACAAGCATGAGTTAAATAAGTTTATCTAACTATAATCGATTGAATAGAGAAAAAATATATTTTGATAAATATGATTGATAGATATAAATATATTTTATATATTCTTAAATTTGTTGATGAAAATTCTCAATTATTTTCACTTGAATTAATTATTTTATTGAATTTGGTCTGTTAAAAAAAGACTACGGAATTTAGTTAATAAGAGGGGTTTGTGTAAAAATTTAAAAATTGAGGTTATATGTAATAATAATGAAAGTTGAAATTGAAAGTGAAAAAAAGGGAAAACAACAAAAAGTTGTTTTTCCTTTTCAGAATTTAATTCCAGAATTGTTTTCTAAATTTTGATAGCCAAACACCATAATTTTTAACTCCGAAAATTTATTTTGGAAAAAAGAAAAAAATATCCATGACCAAACGGGCCCTTGGTATGTGAAAAGAGTATTTCTTTTAATTTTTAAAGTGAAGAATAATACTTTGAAAATTATAATTATGTTTGGCCAAGATATAAATTGAAACTGCTTTTAAATTCTTGTGACTAATTTGAAGTGAAAACAACTTTATGTTGTATTTTTCAAATTCTGAAATTTCATGATCCAAGTGTTTTTCGAGGTTCAACGATGAAAAAAAAAAGGTTAAAAAAATCATTCATTGCCAAATGCCCCCTAGTTAAATTATTGAAGTACTTTTTGCTAATATTAAACATAATAATCTGTATTGGATGAAAATAGTTTACGCCTCCAATGATCATTCCACCTAAATTTCATTCAGTTAACTTTATATTTATTATTCAAAAGTTATTTTTCTTTCATTCATAATCACTAAACTTTGTATCTATTACGCAAAAGTCATTTTTCTTTCATTTATTTCATCTATAGTCATTAAACTTTACTCCGACCATCACAAAAGTCATTATGACCAAATTTTACAATAAAAAATAATGTGACAACCTTAATTAGTTCTTAATTTTAAGTGAATATATAATGTATTACTTATATCTTGACTTTTTTTATACGTGCACAACCCAATTTTCCTTATGAATTATTTAATGAAAGAATATCAATTTCTTAATAGATTAGATTACCTAATGAAAACTATTTACATAAAAAAAAATTTGGTTGATATTCTTATGAAATATTTCATAATATTGCATTCATCTGACAAAAAGGTATATCGAAAAAGAGTGATAAACAAGACAAATTCTTCAAAACACATAAAATAGAAAATACATGTATGATATTATTTTTTAAAAAAACTTATTTTAATTCTTTGAAAATAAATCAGCATGCTAAAGATAGTTTTAAAATAATTTTTTTTAATTGTGTCATTGGATAATTATTGTCAAATTTTTTACAAATAATGTTATATTAACGTATTCAATTTTGTTAATAAAAGTTATAAAATATAAGTACTTTAATAGATAAAGAAATTATAGGATATCTAATTTTTATATTTATCAATTAAATTAATTAAAGAATATGTAATTTATCAGAAATTAAATATTACTATAATAAAAACTTTTAAGAGAATTAATCGATTAGTCAAACAATTAAAAATACAAAGACAAACTCAATAAATAGACTAGTTTATCATATTATTATGATATACCGAATGCAAAGACTCAAGTGGCAAGAAAAAGAATATATTAAAAATATAATTTTATCAACTACTTGTCATAATTTTAGAGGGAGAAAAATAATTTTATCAATTACATGTCATAATATTAGTGAAAAAAATAATTTATCAACACATGTCTCAACTTTAGAGGATGTTGAGAATATATAAGTATAATTTTATTTCATGAAAATATCAATCATTTTTTTTTTTATATAAAAATAGTTAGGTAATCTAATCTATTAAGAAGTTGATATTCTTTCATTAAATAATCCATAAGGAAAATTGGGTTGTATATTATATAAAAAAGGTCAAGATATGAGTAATATATTATATATTCACTTAAATTAAAATTAAGAACTAATTAAGGTTGCCATATCATTTTTTCGATGAAATTATTGTAAAATTCGGTCATAGTGACTTTTGTGATGGTTGGAGTAAAGTTAAATGACCATGGATGAAAT